>NW_026590699.1:8864082-8966821 GCF_907164565.1 Psammomys obesus
TTCTTCTTCTTCTTCTTCTTCTTCTTCTTCTTCTTCTTCTTCTTCTTTCTCCTCCTCCTCCCCTTCTTCTTTCTTTGCTTTTGTCTTTTTAATATTTGGAAATATGGTCTAAAGGTCAATGCAAAATGCTACTTTATTTTCAATTATCTAGACATTTTAGTATTTCTTTCTTGATCTTTCTATGTAACTCTCCTGGCAGTCTCATTCCCAAGTTTTCCTCACGTGCTTAATTTTAGTCAGTGTTTTAATTGTTGACTGGTTAACTCATTCCCAGCCACATGTGAGGACCTCTGTTAGTGGCTCCAAGGGACATGGCAACAGGATTCAGCATAAACTTCTGTAAATCAACCATCCTATCTACACAAAACTGGGATTTAGAGAGGCAGTAGTGTGACTCATGCTCTCATTGCTCTGGCCCTGTCTACTCGCGCAGTGAGACACACAATTAGGCACCCATCAAAGCTGTGAGGACTGCAGGCAAGGATCAGGAAACCCAAGGAGGGAGCTGGTGGCCATCATTAGCTGAGGAGGTGACACAGGATGCTCCCATAGCCCTCAAACTCAGCTAAGACTGTTATGTAGCCAGGACCACTCAGAGCCCAGGCACATGGCATCATGACTCATGGGTGTGCATGTCTGTTTCATTTTCAGATAAATGTTCTGTGTTTGCAGCACCCTCTGTTTTGTTACTGTGGGGCACAACCGTGCAGTTTTCTAAGTTGAAAAAACAAAACCAGTTTTTTTGTTTGTTTTTTTCTTTCTTTCCTGGAGTAATGACTGATGCTCATTGTAAACTGGACATAGAACAACCTAGAAGACAGACAGCTGTGAGGGTGTTTTCAGAGAGGTTTAACCTAAGAGGAGAGGTCATTCCTGATTATGGCACCGTTCCATGGGGCTAAGGTCCTTGAAGGAATAAAATGAAAACAAAGAGAGTGCGAGCTGAACGTCAGTGTGCATCTCCATGTATCCTGACTGCAGACGCTCTGTGACAATTAGCTGCCTCACTTCCCTGCCTCCACACCTTCCCTGGCACAGGGGCCTGTACCCTCGAACTGTGAGCCGAAACACAGTATCCATTCTTAGGCTGCTATAGCCAGGCGTTTTGCCATGGCTCTGAGAAAAGTAACTAATGTAGTTTGCTGATAATGGAACTTGAGGTCCCAATGTCCACTCTTCTACTCAGGTGTGTCTAACAGTTGCTTGTCTGCTGTCTCTGCTGGCCGCCACCTCACAACTTGCATTTTCTAAGAGTGGATGCCTGAGGTCTGGTTCAAGTGGGAAGGACACACCCCTTCCGTGTGACTTGTCAAAGTTTCAGGGAAGGGGAGTCACCTCTCATCTCTGCTACTTTACCCTGAGTGTGCCTGACCCTTGGTGGCAGCAGATCAGTGCTACTGCTGTTCACAGCCCCTCTGGGGACTCAGGAGGAAAGACTGACCTCTGCCACTTTCCACTGCCTTGACAGGAGGATATGGGAGCCCAGTGGTTAGTGCAGAAGCTGCTGCTTCCCCTTCCTCAAATTTGCATTCACCACTTATTGAGTGTGGTGTGTGTGCTGAGGGAGGGCAGGTGAGTTTCACCTTGAAACAATCTCAGGTCGTTTCCAGTGGAGAAGCTGCTGTAAATGTGGCTCCTGCTGCTCTGAAGGCTGCGCTTGCAGGCAGAAATCTGCAGAGGTCCTTGCAAGTAGTGTTGGGAGAAGTCAAGAAAATATGTTCTGCTCAAGGCATGCCCCATTTCTCCTGGAAGCCAAAAAACAATGGAGTTCAAGAATAGTCGGCTTATTTCTACCTGCTTTTCCACTGAAAAGAAGGACACAGCTTTGTGTTAAGAACAGCAAGAGCTGTGTTGTATTTATTGACGTAAGGCAACTAAAAGTTAAAGAAAATGCTATCTTGGCACAAATATAGGTAGGTAATTCTTCCCGTGAGCTAATTTTCTCTCAGTCACCAGAAAATGTTTGCTGAAGTGAGTTTGGCTGGCAATGAACCGATCCCTGTCTCCTCTGTGAATACAGCTGAGAAAAGAGGCAAGGTGTTGAGCCAACAGCCGAGCATGAGGCTTGGAACATAAGCTTTACACACTTTCAATGTGGCAAAATAAAATGGAATAAACTATTTTCTCAGGATTATCATACTTCAGAAATACTTCAAAATATCAGTATTGTTTTTAATTTTATTCTTTAACCTCACAGAAGAACTATTCTCCTTAAAAGAAACACTGGGTGATTTTATGAATATATTTATTTGTTTGTTCTTTTTTGAAATAAGACACTTGTTTTCTGGAATACAAAGCCTTAATTCATCTTTTCCCTTGAGAAGCTAATCCGTACTCTTCCTGAGTGGATCTTTCCAACAGATGCTGTGAGCCTTGGCTGCGTGGAATTCATTTAGAAGCGGTGGCAATCAAATAATTTGAGTATTATCCTTCCCTCACGGACTGTCCATCCACAAAGCACACCTTTACACAGGCCGTCACAGGGAGAACGCAGCTTGGGGTAGAGACATGACATGGCTGCGTGTCCACACCTGTCCATACTGAGGGAGTGTGGCTGAGAGCTGTCGTCCAGCTACATCTTGCTGCCAGCTGCATCCATCCCTGTCCTCAGTTAGCTAGCAAGGATCAACGTTCAAATCTCCGCCAACTGAAAGCAACAACAACAACAAAAAACAGCAGAAAGAGATCTGAGGTGCTTGGTGGCTATTAATTATTTGATGATTCTTATTCACATGTCAACTTTTTCTTTAAGGAAGACTAGATAGTCGTTATATAGAAAAACTATCATAAATATTAAATATTATTATGTATAGATAGAAATATTTATTCCCATTAATGCCTTTTTACCCAACATCTACATATATTTGTCTCCAAATATGACCGCTTCACCGTCCTCAAGAGAACCAGAAACAAGGCAGAGAGCTGCTGCGTACACTCTGTGGGCACAGCATGTGTACAGTAACTCTGCAGTTTAAATTTAACTAATGCAATCTGAGAACTATGGTGCAATTTAAATAGCGCTGTAGAAAAACACCAGTCCTCAAAGTGAATACTCAGATTTCACAGAATATCTAAAGTGGGCTTCACTTGCAAGATTCACATAATTACTTGAATTTTCTAAATTATTATCCTTCAAAACAACTGCTGAGTAATGGCAAGGGATTCTGTGGTGCAACTGAGGAAACCAAGTGTCACCCAGGTGCTCCCTGGGTGTCTGAGACCTCTCTTCGGGCAGTGCAGATAGCCCTGTCCACAACCCCAGCACTGTGACTATACAGTTATGTTTGAATCACCATCAACACTTCATTTTTTCTTCCAGCATTGGCAAAATTAGTCCTGACAAAAGATACTATTTTAATCTAACTAAAACTCATCTTTTTATTTTTACCAATTTGGTTCTTATTTTCATTTTTCAAGCCATGTTTTTCTTCTTTTTGGCAGCATATGTTTATATAAAATGGGAGGTGTGAGATTGCCTTTCGGTACCTTGGATACTTGTGTTGAGGGTATTTATAGAGATGGATTTGCGTTTGTTTTGCATAGCCAATCTCTCTCTCTGCTCCTCCCTGACCCCTTCCACATATCGGACTCCCACACATGTGCACCAGTAAACGGCAGAACGAGGGGACTTTATCATATGCCAACAGTGCAGTGCAGTCTCTGGGAAAGTCCCACACATCAAAAGAGACGTGTTGATGTCATCCAGCTGTCTGGATTCATAGAGGCGGAAGGTGAAAATCAGAGAGACAGAGGTCCCTGGAAGTATAGGGTGCTATTATTGAATTCAAAGCCATACTTTTTTAAAAGTTAAAATGTTTTTGAGTTTCATATACAAGTATTATATTTCCATAACAGCCACCCCTCCTCCCTCCTCCACCTTCAGCTACTCTCTTGTTTCCATTACGCCCTCTCAAATTGATGGCCTCCTCTTATAGCATCCTTACACCGTCCTTCCCTCTCTCTCTTCCTCCCTTCCTCCCACTTTTTCTGTTTCCCTCCCCTTCTCTTTCCCTCCCTCTCCCCCCCCCCTTTTTCTCTCTCTGGAAATACATATATCCTGCTGAGTCCATTCAGTGTTGCTCATATCTACATGCCTCAGGGGCTGACCACGCGGAATCCTGTGGAGAAGCCTGGTTCCTCCTCTCTCGGCAGCCATTGTCTGGATCTATTCATCTCAGAGCGGGGCCCTGCTCTCACAGTTTTCCATGTCCACATCTACGTGTCAGCTGGTGCTGTCTTTGTGCTGTCTCATTGGGTGACTGTGCTGTTGAGATTTTATAGGCACGGCTCCCTTCATATGCAGAAGACTCCCCAAGGCTGTCCAACAGGCAGCCTTGGGTGCCACCTCTCACCACCTCTCTGCCCCATCTTCTATGGTGCTCGCTGAGGCTCAGCTGAAGGAATTCTGGGGCAGATTTATCAGGTTGGGTTGGGCACATCACAGTTAGTTGTACTTTGCATTTTTAACCAGTTGTGTATTTCCAAATTGGTCTTTGTCCATTGTCAAAAAAAGTTTCTTCTATGGTGACACAAGAGAACTGTATTTACTGTGCGTAAAGGATCAGTCTTACAATGCAATTACAAATTACACTGGCTTAGGAAAGCGGTGGGTGGGTTCTCCTCCTGGGTCAGTGACTTTGCCAGCCTTGGGGAGTTGATCACCTTTACATTACCAGGTGTGACATGGGTTGTCTCCTGTGGACTGGGCAGGTCACCCCTACTGAACCTTTGGGGACATTTTACCATGTTGGTCACTATGATTCATAGATTTTTCTTTAATCTATTTGCCTTATTCAACGAGGGTAAGGAGTTTAGAATACCTTATATTAGCTTCATTCTCGGCATTAAAACTCTGCAGTACTCACAGAAAAAGTAACGCAGTAAACTCTAAGTGAGAAGGAAAATGTGACAATATTAGCAAGGCATTGCTACTAGCATAACAGTTTAAATTTAGGAATTTTCCGATAGGATCTGGGTGTTTGGGAAATTACTGGAGAGATTTATTGATTTTTTGTAACAGCTGACAAATTCAAATGGTCTTTTTATTAAATGTTTTAGTTAGGGTGCACATAATAGGATTCATTATGCTTTGTTCCTAGTTATCTATCACTCCACTGTGGCCATAGTTACTTTCTTTCCCATCACCCCCCATTGTCCAGCCCCCTGATTCCCACTGTTGGTGTCTTGTCCCCCCGCAAAGCCCCTTCTTTTGCTTTCACGTATATAAAAATTTTCACATGTATAAATCTGAGGTCGTACATTAAAAAAACACACCATATCTGTTTATATACTTTTTTTTTTTTACAACTGCTTTATCTTTGTTGAAAATTCCTTTTCTATTTGGCTGTTTGAGAGAAAACAGTTTCGTTAAATGTTCTGGGTAGAGGTGTAGAGAGGTATGTTGACTGCATGATGGTCCTACTGGCCAGAGTAACCACTGTATTCAAGTCTACTAGATGAGGCCACTCAAGGAAGCATGGGTAACTTAAAGTAAAACCACCAGGGGAACTGCTTTGCCCAGCATGTCCATTAGGTAGGAAAGCACAACACTGGAGAGTCCTGAATGTTCTACCTACCACGTGCACCTGCTGAAGGAGACAGTAATGCCTGGACTCTCAGCATAGGAACTCCAGACCCATCACCCCCACTTGAGGGGGCGTGAGCAGTCAATGTCATCACCTCACCTGAGGGGGCATGAGCAGTCACTGTCATTAGCCTAGGCTATGACACCCATCCTCTGAATATTCTGCTTATTCCATTTTCCTGGCTGCTGGTTAAGGTTTTCTTGATCACCACAGTTTGCTGATGGCCGTTGTCACTGAGGGACATGACCATCATTATACTCCTCCCGTTAGAACAACAGTAGTGGCTTTCGGTTCCAGGTGGTAAACCAAAGCAGGAAACGTGGCTGACTGCTTCTGATCTGGCCAGTGGTTGACTCCATTTTGAGTTTCTAGAGCAACAAAACAGTCAAAATGCAGTAGCTCCGTTGGCTGATTTCAGCAAATTTTATGGTACATGTGAAGTTAATCCTCAGGGTTCAATGTTCTGTATGATACAAGCCAAAAGAAACACATAAAGCTACTAAGTGGGCTAACTTTTTCTTGTAGTGTTTAGAATTATCTTCATCAATGGTGTTTACATAATCAAAAGTGTTTTCCCTTTGGAATTCTTCCCCAACAATTGAAGGAAACGTCACAATCCTGCCAAACCTACAATCGTTAGAGAATAAATATCCTACTTCCCTGCCTTGCCTCTGGGACACTGTTGACGGAGTCACATAAAAATAACGCCCTTCTGGGGAACAGAGAGCCAACTTGAGTTCCAAAGGGGATTCTGAAGCGTCACATCAACTAGCATTCTGTGCTTTCCTGTTTTCTCTGTTGTGAGAAGTAGATAATCTAACCCAAATATAAAGATAAAGAAAGGTAAAGATAAGTAACCTAAAGATTAAAGACTTTACTGCAAAGATAAAATTATCATTCAGGCTTATGCAGAAGAGGAGCAGAATTCTCCTTTAGAACATTCATTACCTTACATTTAGAATATTACATGGCACAGAATCTTGCCTCTTTGCTTGAAAGAAATGAATAGCGAGAAAAAGAAAAAGAAACCACAAATAAAATGAATTTTTTTACCAAAGAACCAGGTAAGTTACAGAGAGTTCAAAACCCTTTGGTTTTTTTTTTTTTTTTTTTTGGGGGGGGGTGGTGTGAGGGTGCTAAAAACCAGATGTTGAAGCCAGTCCTACATCATAATTCAAATTATTTTTTTTCAACAAAGAATAATCAATCTTCGTATAGAATAGATCATATCTATAAAGGAAGGTTTTCCCTTTAATCTTGTTCTGGCTGCTACGATGACTTGGTGTTAAAGGCACTTGATGCCAACAAGCCTCATGGCCTGAATCCAACCTCTGGAGCCTGTGACATGCAAGAGAGAGCTGATTCCTTTAAGTTGCCTTTTGATCTTGCCATGCATGCCAAGCCACGCATGCACACGCATGCCAAGCCACGCATGCACACGCATGCACACACGCACAGACACCATCCCTTGCAGCCCTACACTAAATACAGTTAAAAATTAAACGATATAATGCTATGTTTTTAGCCTATGACCTCATTTCCATTAACTTGAGGACTCCCCAAGTCTGGGATGTGTGCTATGTCAGAGAGTAACCTCAGGACAGGAAGACTGAGATGGAATCCTTCCCTCTCCCTACCTTTGACTCTGCCCTGATGTCTTCAGTTAGTCTCTCAGTGCTCTCAGCCCCGCCATCCTCACACACATGTTACTGAAGACGTGGCTTCATTGAGCGCTTCCTAGGAACTTACACAAGACACTCACACCTCTGTCTGCTGCCTCAGCAACAGCCCTGGAAGGGAGGGCGCAGGAGGAC
The DNA here is from genome assembly GCF_907164565.1 of Psammomys obesus. NCBI lineage: Eukaryota > Metazoa > Chordata > Mammalia > Rodentia > Muridae > Psammomys > Psammomys obesus. Next base: position 8,871,482 of record NW_026590699.1, read on the forward strand.
TACTGTGTCACCTCCTGACGAGAGAGAAGTAGACAGAGGTGCCCCCACCCTTTCTAAAGTAATTAATGCGCTGCTGTGTTGAGCCTGCTAACTTTCAGATCTAGGTTGATTTTGTACCCGCGGACTTTTTAATTATTGTAACCGAGTCTTTATTTTAATAATTTACTATGTACATTTACTGCAGAGAATCTCTCATCTTCATACACAGAAGGTCTTCAAGTCAAGTAGAAATACTGACAGAAATCTCAGATATTTACTCAAATAAGACTTGACACATGATGCCATGTAACTACAGTAGCACGGGTTAAGGTACCAGGGCTTTCACTCCCCAGTTATTGCTCTTTTCAAATTTAAAAAAAAAAAAATTCAGAATTGAGAATGTGTAGATTATACAGCAAAGCCAACATTGATGACTACGCTGTAAGTCTTTCGGCAAGTTTGTTCTCTCTGTACATGAAACAAGGAAAGCTCTGCTCCCTTCTTATATCACATGCTTTAACTGTCAGATAAGCAATGAGCTTACAGGCTTAAAGTATGACAACAACCTCATTTGCTAAAAACTCAAAACTACAGCCAGCAGATGGCGCGACTTCATTGTACAGACCCTGCAGACTGGTGCCCCCTGAGACCCTGGGTGATCTAGAGGGCTGGGACTGAGGCCCTTCCTTCATACTCGCAGTTGACCTGGAAGGCAGTCACAGCAGGCTTTCTCCCACTGGGTGACTGAAGTGGATGGGGTCTGACATGTTTGTGTCATTGTGCTGGAAACCATTGTTTTCAGCATGGCTCGGGACACAGCATGACACAAAGTATAAACTCTCCTCCAGGCGAGCCTGCTGTACGAACTGATGAAGCCACAGAACTGTCACTGCTGTGCAAGTGCTTCTCTAAGTCCACGAACAGAACCACGACATTTCAACGGTATTCCTCAAGAACGAACCAAGATACTGTCTGATCTTTCCCGATGAAAAGCTTTATTTGCATAGGAAAATCAGCAAAAGCAAATATATACAAGATTCAGTAAATATGTTCCATACTAAATGCAATTTAGAATGAAATGATCATATAACCCATGTCTTAAAGTCGGGTGTTTACCAAATAAAACGCCTGATTTATTTATCTTAAATACATCAAAATTTTAACTCGTGATTTCTAGAGCCTCTAGCCTCCAACTGCACTGTCAGTGTGTTTTCAAAACCACTTGTGTAAATTTTGTTACTGCCCATGCTCATGAAACCTCAGAGAACTGTGTCAGACCTTGTCAGTGGAAGCAGAATGCAGCCTGATGTCCTCTGGTGTCACTGGCATTTTAATCTCAGGGATGTTTAACTCAAGACATCAGAATCCTTGTATGAGTAATCTGACCAACCACACAAACCCTGGAGACTACAAGTTCTTGTAAGAGAAGAACAGTACTCCCTTTTCCAATGTTGAAATAAGTGCTACTAACAGAATGAAAAAATTCAAGGCATAACTTGGAAGAAATGCTTACAAAACACATAACCAAATAAGACATTGTATTCAAAAGCTTTAGGAAGCCTGGCATGCTGGTGCACACCTTTAATCTCAGTACCTCGAAGGAAGAGGCAGGTGGATCTTAGTTTGAACCCAGTGTACTCTACAAGGCAAGTTCCAGGACAGCCAGGGCTACACAGAGAGAAACCCTATCTTGGAAGAAGTGTGTGTGTATATATATATAGTATCACTAGTGAAACAAACCAATAAAAATGAGCAAGAGTCCGCGTCAAAGAAGAGACTTAGATGCTGACAATCCTAAAGGTACTCAACCTGGAACATCTTTAGGATGTCCTAATTCAAGTAGGAAGGCAAACACAGCAGCTCTAATGACATGACATGCTACAATGAGATGGGCCAGCAGTAACACATACTCACTGGTGTGGGAAGGAGAGATGATGCAGAGACTCTGGGTCAGGTCTGCTCAGTTCTACGAGTGCTACTGCCCTCTCACCCAAAACTCTCTCACAAGCCCAAACATTCATTCCAAAAGAACAAATTCATAAAAAGTGAGCAGATGAACAGACTATGGAATATCACTCAGTAACGAAGAAAAGATATGTCAGACTGCCAATGGACGTAGAAGAACACCAAAGGTGCGTTGCTAAGGGAAAGAAGGCAGCAGAAGCAATGATTTCAACACAGCGGCACAGGTGTGAGGTCATTGTAGCTCTTGGTTTGGGAAAAGACAGTGCTAACAGGCATAACCTCAGGATATAGGGTCACTAACGTCTTTCTGTCTGAGGCTGGATCCGGGGCCCAGACACGTCTTGGAATGGGCACATGCATTCACCAGAAGCCACAGAACTGCAGTTTGTGCCTCACTTTCCACACAGAGTTCTAACTATGATATTGATTTATTTTGTATTTACATACTTACAGGTTTTTACTAACAAAGTTTGGTAATGGTAAGCTTGGTAATGTACCCCTATGTACACAGTGATTCACTGGCTTTGTGCACATCGTCTCAGTTAGGGTTTCATTGCTGTGAAGAGACACCATGCCAAGGTACCTCTTATGAAGGAAAACATTTAATTGGGGCTGGCTTACAGTTTTAGAAGTCTAGTCTGTTTTCATCAAGGCAGGAGACATGGCAGCCCGCAAGCAGACATGGTGCTGGAGGAGGAGGTGAGAATCCCACATCTTCATTCTCAGGCAGCAGAAGGGACTGTGTCTCACATCCGGCATGACTTAAGCCTATATAACCTCAAATCCTGCCTCCATGGTGAAACTTCCTCCAACAAGGCCACACCTCCTAATGGTGCCACTTCCTGTGGCTCGGCATTTACACACATGAGTCTACGGGGGCGTTCCTGCTCAAACCACCACAGACATCATTTACTTAATGAGTTCCCTAGTGACAGCTCCTCAGTTAGGGTAGTGCCCAGTTTGCGTTTATAAATGACATTACAGGGAACATTCCATTGTTTACTTTTCTTCACATGAATGATGATATCAATGGAAAAAATTCCTGAAACTGGAACTTCTTCATTAATGTGTAGAATTCATCTCAGTTTCAATGGCTGTGGTCAAGCCTTTCACAAAAGGTTATGTAAGTTAGCATGATTGTGGGTTTGTGGTACAGATGAGAAACAGAGCCTGCCTAATGTGCACAAACACCAGCACCCTTCCCTCAGGCCTTCCAGCCACAGGAAGAAACCCAAATCAGGGTATTATCTCGCTGAGGAATTTTGTCACGGTATGAACTTTTGTAGAGAAACCATTTTTTACTGACAAGTTCTTACAGACAGCTGTCAATGTTGCATGATTTATTTTATACCCATGACATGCTTTAAATAAAGCTAAGTGAAGAGATCCCAGCCAATTAGTGGATGCGTAACGCTGCTCTTCTCTATTGGAAATCAAAGCAATTATTGAATCAATTATGTCGATATGATTCACATAGAACAGTTTTATCAGTAATTAAGTGTAAAGATTATACTTCAGCATTAGCTGTGTCATAAAATAAGTCACAGCTGTTTGAAGGTGTCTTGAAGGGCATGACAAACAAGCATAGAAGTGATAGATAAAAATGTAAGGAAAGCTGTAGAATGTGTATAGAAGGAAATGTGTGCCTGTAAACATATACTTCTAATAAGGAAGGAGAAAAAGTAAGACATAAATATTGACATCAGACACTGGATAAAACTTACAAAATAGTTTTAAATATAGATTCATATATTAAAATATAAGAGCTGGTATAAATTAAATTGAATAGAGAACATAGCAGTTTATAACTCTAAACATGGTCACTGTAGAGATAAACAAACTTGAACAATGTTTTACAAGACTAATCAGGATGAAGAGCAACACACACCCTTTCACATGCTGTTGCTACTGGGAAGAGAGACTGGCACTTTATGGCAGAGTCTACATATATTGAGAAATTCACAGTCATCAGTGTCACCTGACGGAAATACATATAAACATCCAGATAGAGTGAAAAGCTTTCTAGGAAAAGAATACAAACTGTCAAGAGTCAAGAGGCGCACAGTAAGGCCAAGCAACCACAAAAAGGACTAAAGCAGTAAATCCATCCATGGAGAAATGAGTAGACAGACTTCACATTAGACCAGCGCCTCCGCAAACATCCTCGCAGCTGCTCGGATCGCGTTGTGTGAGATAGCGTCTCCGAGGCGAGTGGGGACAGAGTCCACTGCTGGCCATTGTCAGCAAACAGCTGCACTCTAAGAGCCGATTGCTGCTTCACTGCCCACCAGATCATCTGAAATTAAAGAGGCATTGTGTTGGTGAGCAAGGAGGACAACTGCGTTTCAGGTCTGAAGGAGGAATAGAAGACTTTGAAGGTGTTTTGAGCAACGCCTTCTAACGGCAACTTTCTGTGTGCTTTCACATCCAGCAGTTGTACTCCTTGCTTACCAACAAAAATGCTCAGATTTCTCCACGTAAAAACTTGACCTCAGAAGCTTTAATGCCCATCAGTTCATCACTGAAGAAAACAGATAAGTCCGAAAGATCAGCATGTTCATAGAGTGATGTAAAGCAGTGAGGCTGGATAACTCTTGCTATGTATGGTTCTGAAAACCATGTTTCCTGAAAAGGAGGCACTGAAGATGGAATATTTGAGATCATCTTTAGTTTATAAGTAATCTTTTTCAGAACAGCAGGACTTTGAAGAATTGCTGCTTCAGGGCAAACATACTCTAAATGCCTCTTAAGTTAACTTCCCATCTCGTAAGACAGAAATTGCTTAGCAGAATTTTCATTTGTGGTTGTGAATATGGGATTCACAGTCAATCAGACTGGGGTTCAAATCCAGCTGTTGGATTTTGGGTTCTTTGGTTAGTATTACATGGTTATTCCCTTGGTTTCTGTGTATGTGAAGGGGAATGAATTATCCGTATGCAGGGGCTCAGTGTGAACACGAGTTCACAAGAACTTGGAACTTGGGAACACGAGTCAGGTCTCCAGCACCAGTAAAGCTGAGCACGGCGCTGTACACTGCAGTCACGGAGCTCCTAGGGAAACAGGAGTGGCAGGACACTCTCCAGAAGCTAACCAGGCATACACAACAGTAACCAAGAGAGACCCTGTCTCAAACAAGGTAGAAGGGTACCATCTGGAGTCTACATGCCTTCTGTGAGAGACATCAAAGTTTTTCATTATATGTTTATATGTGTGTGTATATGTATATGTATATGCATATGCATATACATATACACACACACATGAAACTTGGAAAAAAATGATGGAGAAGAAAATAGAACCATTCATTTCTTAATTTGTTCTCCCTCTGTATAGATTCTTTTGCCCTAGGCAGCCATGTTTTAAATCATATGCATTTATTTTATTCTCTGTTGAATGCATTTTCCCTCTTTCAACTTCTCCCACTCCGTCCATTCTGTACATGGCATGATTCTTCTGAGACTCCATAGCTCCATACACATAGAGGTTGCCCTGTCAATAAATTCTGCACCCAGAACTTTCCCTTTCTCATTCTGTTTGGAAGTGTTCCTCCAGTGTACCTATATTTGGAAGCCTAAATGTATTTGAGTTTTTGTGGGAATAGTTTATTCACCTGTAACCCATTAGCTTGCCAATTATGCATTCTATATCTTGTTTTTTTTTTTTAAATTAGGTTAATACATTGTGTCTATAGTTCTTTCCTCCTTTCTAAATTCACTCAATCAGCTGGCTCACTTATGGAAACAATGCTTTCTGCCATGGTGTTTGTTTGAGCTTTGTGATTCATCCTGAATGGCGATCTGCTCCTGTGTCAATCATGAGTGCCCTCAACAGCCTCTCCATAGGACTGAAAGAAGGCTGAGCCTATGCGCAGGCCCAAAGGTCAGCTTAGCAAGTCCCAACCAGGAGCTCTGTTGGCCAAGTCCTCTGAGTAGATAAAGAACTTCAAAGCCAAGCACATAGCCCTGCTCCTGAGTTGACAGCTGGCTGTGGTGTCTGCCATGTTATCACATGTGATGTACTGTCTGCTTTCTGCACTGCATCTATGTTCATGTGATAACATGACAAGGCAGGATGCCAGCCAGTATGTAGTCTTGTGCAAGCTCCTATTCCTTGACAACCCTAGTAGAGGAAGAACACAGCAGCCATTTCTAATTAAGGCCAACAGGGCTCCTTGGAGATAAGGATTGTAGCTGAGGCTGTATGTGATGAACCGTCCTGAGCTCCCTTTGCGGAGTGCCAGGCTCTCAGGCTCTCAGGCCGTGTGGTCCTTTATCATCTCTCCTTTGTTTCTTCCCGGTTGAGTTGCTATGATTTCATTACTCTGAAGCTCTCCACAGGCAGGGTACACACCACTGCAGTGCACAGGAATGCACCGTCCGGAAACTTGTCCATATTTCCGAAATGAATAAATGGGCATTTAGCTACGCTACAGCTTTGGTCCTTTTCACGTTTATGATTCTGTGTTGTGTGTGGTGCCACATGCGTGTATGCATGCACATGTGTATGCATGCCACAGTGTACAGAGGACAGCAGACACCGCTCGACTGGAGACACCACTTGCTCTCAGATCTAGGCTTGCCAGATGGGGCTCTGATTTGAAAAAATCTCGGTTGCATTAAGGCTGTGAATGCTGTGTACTGAGTGCTGAGTGCTGAGTACTGAATGCTGGATGATGAATACAATTCCAGGTTATTTGGATTTCACAGTCTTTGTACGCAGTTGGATTTCAAGTTTGCTCAAGTTCCTTGGTGGTTCTAACCCAGAGAAGTGTATGAAAAGCATGTAGGAAGAACAGATGGCTAACTCTTGTCTCCCACTCTGGAACTGCCCCCACCAAAATCTAGGCTAGAAGGCTTGAGCCATGTGCTCTTCTCCTCTTTACTATAAAGCCAAAACTGTGCCAGTCTGTTGTTCTCCACGGGGCCTGCAGTCAGGTGAGCCTGAGCTGCTGTTGACTTCTGTGCTTTAGAAAGCAGATGTGATGTCTATATTCAGGTTGAATAATGAATCTGTGCTACCAGAGCACTGGGGCTTGGATCCTCTGAGCTCCAATTGTTTAACTGCCTCCAGTCTGCAGGAAATACTTCTATATCTTGTAAAGAAACACCCCTTGGTGTATTAGCTGATCTTTTCTTAGCTATTATCAAATGGATCTTGACTTAGACAATAGAGGATCAATTTAAACATCGGGGATTGAAAGTCCCACTGTTTATTAAATTATGAATGAGTACAAGTATTCACGTTTTTTCATAGAAATACATTGCTCAAATAGCATTTTTTATTTTTAAAAATCATATTTTGATTTTTTCTTTCCAATTCTTTTATTCTTTTTTATTATTTTTAATCATACTTTATTTACTTTGTATCCTCCCTCTGGTTCTCTCCTTCCTCCCCTCCCAACCCCTCTCTTCCTCCTCCTTCTCCACAAACTCCCATCCCCAAGTCCACTGGTAGGGGAGGGTTTCTTTTTCTTCCTTCTGATCCTAGTCTGTTAGGTCTCATCAGGAATGGCTGCACTGTCTTTCTCTGTGGCCTGGTAAGGCTGCTCTCCCCTCGGGGGGAGGGTGATCAAAGAGCAGGCCAATCAGTTCATGTCAGAAGGAGTCCCTGTTCCCATTACTATGGAACCCACTTGGATACTGAACTGCTGTGGGCTACATCTGTGCAAGGGTTCTAGGTTATCTCCATGCATGGTACTTGGTTGGAGTATGAGTCTCAGGAAAGACCCCTGTGCTCAAATTTTTTGGTTCTGTTGCTCTCCTTGTGGACCTCCTGTCCTCTCCAGCTCTTACTATTATTTCCCACTTCTTTCATAAGATTCCCTGCATTCTGTCCAAAGTTTGGCCATAAGTCTCAACATCTGCTTTGATAGTCTGCAGGGCAAAGCCTTTCAGAGGCCCTCTGTGGGAGGCTCCTAACGACACCAGCATAGGCTCTAAGAGCAATATTCAATAAATAGGACCTCATGGAACTGAAAAGCTTCTGTAAAGCAAAGGACACCGTCCGTCCTCAAAACAAAATGACTGCCTACAGATTGGGAAAGAATCTTTACCAACCCTCTATCTGACAGAGGGCTAATATCCAGTATATATAAAGAACTAAAGAAGTTGAAAAGCAACAAATCAAGTAATCCAATTAAAAAATGGGGAACAGTGCTAAACAGAGAATTCTCAATAGAGGAATATCAAATGGCAGAGAAACAAAGAAATGTTCAACGTCATTAGCCATCATGGAAATGCAAATCAAAACGACCCTGAGATTTCACCTTACACCCGTCAGAATGACCAAGATCAAAACCTCAAGTGACAACACATGCTGGAGAGGTTGTGGAGAAAGGGGAACCCTCCTCTACTGCTGGTGGAAATGTAAACTTGTACAACTACTCTAGAAAGCAATCTGGAGCTTTCTCAGACAACTAGGAATAGCGCTTCCTCAAGATCCAGCCATACCACTCCTAGGCATGTACCCAAAAGAGGCTCCAGTACACAATAAGGACATTTGCTCAACCATGTTTGTAGCAGCTTTATTTGTAATAGCCAGAAGCTGGAAACAGCCCAGATGCCCCTCAACTGAAGAATGGATGCAGAAATTGTGGTACATCTATACAATGGAATATTACTCAGCAATGAAAAACAAGGAAATCATGAAATTTGCAGGTAAATGATGGGATCTGGAAAGGATCATCTTGAATGAGCTATCACAGAGGCAGAAAGACACACACGGTATATACTCACTCATATAGACATATAATATAGGATAAACCTACTAAAATCTGTACACCTAAAGAAACTAATCAAGAGAGAGGACTCTGCCTAAAATGCTCAATCCCCACTCTGAAAGGCAAAGAGAATGGACATCAAATAGCATTTTTTATAAAAAACAATAAAAAGAGGGCATGAAGAGAAAGGATGCTAAAAAAGAGATTGCACATCTTTCCTATTGATAACTTCCCCTGGTGCTCTACAGTGAATAATTTCCCAAGGAGCCTGAGGGAAATACAAGCTTTGTGACCTACAAGGAACTTACTGCATCGTGTTAGTTTCCATGCTAAGATGTAGACCTGTTGGTGCCGAATGTCTGTTGATGCCGGTTTGACTGGCATTCCCTAGATTCAAAGCTGTGGTGTAAAAACTGCACTGTTCACCACCAAAGAAAGCGGAGCCCGCTTGGATGCCCATCGACAGAGGGAGGGCTGGCCAGTGTGGTCCATGTCTGCACTGGGGGTTTGCTTGGCTGGACAGCAAAGGAAGCAAGCATATTGGCGGCAAATGGAGGAAGCTGGAAGTGATTTTATTAAGCCATGTGATCCAGACTCAGAAAGACAAATGCTTTGTCATCTTTCTCACAAGGTGATCTTAGCTTTTAGCATATAAATATGAGTGTGTAAGTACAATCATAGTCCCAGGAGCTCGGAGGAAGGGAAGATGGCAACGGACCACACTTGGCTTAAAGCACAGATTATTAAGCATGGAAGGACAGAAAGAGGACAGGTGTGTGGCAGAGGAGGAGGGTGGGGATCAGCACAACAAATTATGTTTGAAATTTCCATAATGAAGTATAATACTTTATATAGTAATTCAGAAAAAAAACAAAACAAAACAAAACAAAACAAAAAAAACAACCATTAAAACCCTTTATAGAAATGTGGTGTGTGAGGCCTGGTGCCAAGGATCAATCACTCCAGCAGGTGAGTGTGGCCCATGCTTCAGCTCTTTGTGTGCATCCCGAAGTTGCAGCAGTTTGCACCACGGAAAAGATGTCCATAGGGGCCATGTGTCTCTCTTCACTTGTGCTGCCACAGCGAGCCACAATTCAGGACTTAGATGCTTATGTCTACCTGCTTCAGAGCTTTGTGTCACACCCCAATGCACGACTCTGGACACGCTTGGGAGTCTCTCCTGCCATTCCTGTAATTGTGCAATGAAGCCATAAAGATACCTCCTTCCTGTGCTCACTCAGAGAACTGAGGGCTGCCCTTGGAGGACACACTCCAGTGATCTGGTGGGCTGGAGATCAGCTGAAATTGGGATGCTGTAAAAGCAGCCTCTTCCTTCTACTCAGGACCCCTCCCCTCACTTGGCTTGAAGGCCCAGCAGGGGCTCAACTGATGTGCAAAACTGTTTTTCCTTTAGCTTCTTTATTATGGATCTTAATTCTTTCCTGTGTCAAAACACAAATACAAAATATATTTCCTTCACAGAGGTTTTATTCCTAGAAAAGTATTCATGCAAATGAAGACCTGAGTTAAAAACCCTCCAATTCAGAGTCAATGAATTTCCATGAAGTAACAGAAGACGCCCAACTCTTAGGACTGGCCTACTGATTGTTTCTCTGATTTTATATTTTCAATATCAAATCTTATAAAGTCACCTGAATATGAGATCAATTAATTGATTATGAGGAGACACCAGGAAAGTTTTTCAAATAATTTCAACACATTTTAACTGTGAGATAAAATATAATACTAACATAAAAGAAGATAACTGCTGTGCTCAGGAATATTTACTCTTTAATCACAGTTCAAAGTCCCCTCCTTGGCTTTCTCCCACTAAAACTCCTTGTGTGCACTTGTATACAAACTAGTTCTGCTTTCCACACTTTAGCCCTGGGCTCTGTCATTGTCACCTTCCTATAACTGTTATCTTATTCTAGCCCTTCATGCTGTGATGTTTAATGATTGAAGACAGCAATGTCTTCATGAACTTGAACACCACGTAAACAAGTTTTCTTCTGTGACAGAAACATCCTCCAATTATAATGTTAAACAATTCCTTCTGTGCTCACCAGGTAATGCCATGATAAATAAGGCAAAGCAAATTGTAAATATTCAAAGTATTCCAGTAGTCTAACACTCATGGAGATAAAATAGTACGTTCATGGAGGATGTTGGATCAGAATCAGTTCAAAATGAAAATAATAAAAAGCGAATTGAGTGGTAATTCTCCAATATTTGTATGCTTGACAAATATTTGTTAGGTGACAATTGCCTTTTTCAGGAATTAGAAATCTCGAGATGAATAGGACATAACTTCACTCTAAAAAAAAATGAAGACGTGGACTGAGGTTGGAGAGTCACATAGATGGAATTCTCAAGCATAATCTTACAAGTCACTTGTATTTACTCTTTGTACTTGCTCTGAAAGCAGTGTTCTTACCATAACCATCTTCAAAACTTTAAAACTTGTAAGATTATGTCCCTTAAACTATGAAGTTTTGAGAGGACCCCTGCAGGAGCAGTGAGGGAAGATGAGTTTGTTGAGAGATGTTGAGACCTGCAAATGCAGACAGGACTGGCAACAAGTGTTCATTTAAGAAGCATCCAGCAAAGTTCTATGGAGTGGAAGGGGGGATGCTCTTGTCTTTGCTCTGCACATCCCCTGAGCCAGCATTTGGTCCCTAGCAAAATAAGTGGACAGCAGTTTCTTTCCATTGCTCCTCTAAGAAGAGCAACTTGCCTTGTTGGGAACAGAATCTAATGAAATACCTGCTCTGAGAATAACTAAATCACATCTCTGTAAAAGTTCTGTTGCTGAAAGAATTCATATGTCGTGTGTGAACAGAAGCCAGGTATCAGCTCTCAGTTGTCCCTGTGCCTTCCATTTGAGAAGTGGCTCTGACCCCCTTTTGACCTGTGCCATCACCCCACCCCTCGCCCGCCTCTCACTGAATTCTGTCTCTCTGTACAGTCTCCTTCAACCCCGTCTCCACCCTTCATTCTTTCTGCTTCTTCTTCCCAGGAAGTTTTTTTCCGGACTCCCTCTTGCTGCCTTCTGAGCACCCTGCTTGCAGTTCCCAGGGGAGGTCATCCCCCCTCCGAACATCCTGTGTTCACCCTCTTCTCTTCACCACATACCTGTTGTCTTCTCTTCAGAAACACTTAGTATTCTCAGGCATGCTTCACCTCCTTCAGCACCTGTCATCTGCTGCCCTCTTCCTCTAAGCTCTACCGCATATCACAGGACCCCTGCCGAGCAAGGACATCTCAAGCTAGGCAGATTTGTATCTACACACAGTCAGCACTGAATGAGTGCTCTTTGAATGGTGATTATGCCAGGGAGTGAGTCATTGGAAGGAAACCCCCGTCTAAGCCAGGAAACTGAGTCCTCTGCTTCCATCAACAGGTTAGTAATGCTTGGCCCACACAATGGAACCTGCCTGAACCGATGCCACAGGACATGCAAGTTCTTTCAATGCTTTCCTCACCAATAAGTTTTCCCTGAGAGATATAAATATACACCTGTGGAGCTGACCTTCAAGCTGCATCGCTCCAGCATGAGTTTCTATGACAACCTTAATGGGGAGGACACACCTGTAGGATGGTGCTCTGGAGGAGAGAGGGGCTGAGTTTGTACACAGTCAGAAGTAAGGCTCCGGTCTTCTTTGTCTGCAATGCTTAAGTCAGGGTTCCCTTGCGCCGTTTGTTGAATGTGTGTGGTTTTGGTTTGTGTCAAAAATCAGGTAACTACAATTGTGTGGAACTACATACGGGTCCTCAGTTCTCTCACACTAATCGCTGTGTCTGTTTCTGTGCCAAGACCAGGCTGTTCTGATTACTGTGACTCAGTAGTATAATTTGAAATGGGTGTGATGATACCTCTTATAGTATTATCTTTGGTCAGGATTACGTGGCTGTCCTTCTGTCTTCCTAACAATTTATGGATTGTTTGTATGAGGCAGAGGAGAATAAATGAGCAGACATGACTAAATGGCCTATTGTGTGCTGCTTAATATGAACCGTCAACATCTGGATCGCTGTGCAGTGTCTTCTCAGTTTTACACAGGGCACTCAGTGACTCACCCTTGCATCTGCACAGCACTACTGCAGACCTGGGTGAAAATTAAAAGACAGGAAAAGGACTCCAAGGAAGCCAGGCACACTCAGTACATTCAGAAGAATGTCTCCTGAGGAGGGTCATGCATGGCTCTGCACTTCTCGCTGGCTGAAGGATCAAGAGGCAGAAAGCAGACCTGACCAGCACTGTCTACAAGGTTTTCCTCATAGGTAGGGCTGTAGCAAGACCAGGCTGCTACAGAACTAGAGAGACCGTCACGTCTTGGGAAGAGATGTTTTGAAATGGTAGCTAAGTCTATATCCATATGCCGTGAATGCACCTGACCTCGTCTGATCTCATAAGCTAGGCAGGGCTGGTATTGGTTAGTCCTTGGATGGGAGACCCTCTGTGTATACTGGGCACTAAAGGGGAGAGAGAAGGAAGAGGAAGAGGAGGAATAGGAGAAGGAGAAGGAAGAGGAGGAGAAGGAGGAGAAAGAGAAAGAGAAGGAAGAAGAGGAGGGAGAGGAGAAGGAGATGGAGAAGGAAGTGGTGGAGGAGGAAGAGGAGGAGAAGGAATTGGTGACGATCGTGGAGGAAGAGGAGGAGGAGAAAGAGGAGAAACAGTAGCCAAGGATCAGGTTTGTAGCTGTTATTTGGGTGTGCTTTGGATTTTGAGTATAGGAGAAAACTATTTTTTTAAAAAATCACAATAACTATATAATCAGTTCCTTCAACAATATAAGAAATAAAGTTCTACCTTAGTGAATTGAGAGAGAGGAGGGGCAGAGAAAGAGAGAGAAACGTCTACAGGAACATTGCATTAGCCAGGCATGGCTTTCTAAGCCGTTCCCTCACAGCACCTCGCAGGTAGATGCGGGTGAGCCTCTGTGAGTTTGAGCAGAGCCTGCTCTACATAGTGTAATACCTTGTCTCAAAAATTAAATTAAAAAGAGACAAGAAAGTAATTTTGAAAGAGGAATAAAATTGAGTCAATGAAATATTTTTCTCACATTATAAATTTTTAGTATATCTAATGAAAATTTAAATGATACATCATATTAAAAAATATTAAGAAAAATGTAAAATGATTGGCACAGTGAATCTAAGATTCATAGAGGCAGTAAATTAAGTACACTATAAAATTAAGGCAAATTAATAAAATACCCCAATTCTTATGTTTAATTCTGTTTCTATTTACCATAGTGAAGTGTATAAGAAGGATTATGAATTAATTAGCTTCTACTCCTTAGAAAAGCAACTAGGAAGTCAAAGAAATTGGTTTGATAATGATATGAAAACCATCCCTGAGTTAGGGCTCCGTTCTGCAGAACTGGACTGAGAAGCAGTGGGATGGCGCCGTCCTGCAAGGTCTAATCTTGAAGACCAATGGTTGAGTGGTAGAGTCTCCTTGATCAATGTCTTCTTTGGGCCAAGCAGAAATCAATCTCTTAAACATCACACGTTGAAGAACACCCCATGTCTTCCTGTGTGTTCGATGAAATTGGCGCAGCCAAGTCCAAACAATTGTGTTTCAGTAGATGTGTGCTTGGGAGGCTCATCCATATCTCATTCCAATTTGTTTCTTGCTTGGCAACTTTGATTTTTTGGATAAAGTTATCCTAGATAATAGATTCAATAACTCTACTGTGTGCTATTCTGACAGCTTCTGCTTCCCAGCTATGTAGGGGGACTTGGGTGACCTTCTGGTTTTTGCTTCTCTGGCACAAATCCAAGCTGCAATAATTAGGGTAAAGTTCCTTGGAATGGAGACAACCTTCGACTATCTTTCCATTGCATGCCCCCCACCCCAAAAGCCCACAAACAAGCAGAATTTTCCATTTCTAGTTTAGTTTGTGAGTTTCCTTCCAATGTACCTCACAGTCTGAAGGAAGTTTATAAGGTCCGTTAGAAGTAAACCAGGAAAGGCCAGGTCACAACTGTAACTCTGTAGTTATAGTTACAACTTCATTACTCACGCTGAGGAAAGTTGCAGCCTCACAAAGACATCCAAAGTCCTGGTGCCTGCACTTCACTGCCTGATCACATACACAGCTCCTTCTGTACTGAGGTAATGGGCCAGGACCTCAGCAGCAAGCCTCTAAGCTGAGGACACAGTGAAGAAGGCTCACCACAGCACAGGCGAGGAAGAGGGAAAGTCAGAGACATCTGGGATCATGTACAGAATGGTGCAGAGACTGGAAGGGTATCGGAATCACGTCTTCCATAGGGAGGGGAGAGACTGAGAAGGGAGAGAGGAATTTAATGAAACCCAGAAGGGAGCTGTCATGATACCTGTCTTGGGCAGAGCTTTGCAGCCCACGATGTATGTTCTTCATTTTCCAGGGGCCAAAGTCACCCAGGGAGACAATGACAGAGTTGACCCATTGACATGCCGTGGTACATATGTTTATGTGTGTGTGTGTGTGTGTACGTGTGCATGTGTGTGTGTGAAGTTGTGCAAGGAGTGACTGATGGACATGAGACAGATACAGAAAACAGATTCAGCATTTGTTACTAGATCATTCAACCTGCATGAATTCTATCACAGATGTTAGAACGCAGACGTGGTATACTAGGTTCAGCTGAATGTTTTGGAAAGATGTTTTGTGAGCCATATATGTCTATGAAAATACAACCTTATTTATTAACATACACATTTAAATTTTTGAATCTAAAATATGCATAATGCGGAGAATGAAAACAAGCATTGTTATTTCTGAGGCCTGTTAGCGTTTTCATTTGTAAATCTTGGACGGGCTCAGCGGGGTTGGGAGAGGTTAGTCACACTGCGGCTCCATGAAGTCCGTATTATACAAATTGAATTCATCCTCAGTTTATGGTCAGCAGGCTAGGCCGCCTCAGGCCTGCAGCAGAGGTGGTGAAGAGGGAAGTGCTCTCCAGCTGTGTACACTAAGCGTGCTGGCTCCCACCCTCCTGTGTTCAAAGCCCACCCAGGCATGGCTTTTGCTTTTTGCTAGGTTCTGAAAGTAATCTGCTTTAACTAACTAAAAGTTGGACCGAATTCTTAAAAGATCCCCTTTGTCCACTCCGTTTGATTCTGGCCTTCGCTTGTGCAGTAATGAGAGCCATGTCCGACAGAAGGAAAGGAGAAGGCAGCCCCATCGGCAGGGACACAGGCCACGCATGCACCGCATGGGTGCATTGACTGCAGAGGTCAGAATCGTGTGCCTGATCCCTGGGACTGGAGCTACAGACGGTTGTGAGCCAGTGTATGTGGGTGCTGGGAACCAAGCCCAGGTCCTCGAGGATAAGCCATCCCTGCAGCCCACCCCCCTTGTGAAATCAGCGTATACTGGCACACAGTGTTATCCAGCGTTGACCCATTCCTTTGCAGTGAAATTTTCATCACTTCCTCCATCCAGTACCCCAGATACGTAGCTGGGAGCCGCTGTCTCAGCGCCCCACCATGTGACAGCTCACAGAACTTACTCCTGCGTTAGCCTCGTACGCACTGAGCTGCTGAGCATCCCCGGGTTTTCCCAGACTCTGAGATTCACTTGGTTATCTTAAATCTGTATAAAATCTGTTTTTGTAGATTTTACACATGAGTAAGATTATGAAGTTCAAACTTATTTCTCTCAAAAGGGCACCCTCCAGAGGCAGGCATATCATCACAGATAACACTAGTTCATCCTTTGTGGGCAAACTGTCTTCTCTTACGTACATACAGCAAATTTTCTTTGTCCATTCAGCTACCAACAGACATTTAGGCAGGTTCCATCACTTGGTTATGTTAACTACCTTGATTTTATTATGCAATGCACACATGAACCAAAATATCGGATCAGCGTAATATGTAAAATTAATTATTGTGAATATTAAAAATAAATCAGAAGCAGAAGACAAATCAACAAATTAAAAACAAAAACGGCTAGGGAAGACAGTTGGATGGGTACAAAGGCTTGCTTGGGCCTGTGTAAAGACTTGGCTTTTATCCTCAGCACCCATGTAAAGCAGCCAGGCATGGCGGTGTGTCCCTTTCCCCGCATGGGAAATCTGGGTCAGGCGGGTTCTGGGCCGGCTGACTAGCCAGTCTAGCCACAGCCTAGCAAACTTCCAGGTCAATGAGAAAACCTGTCTCAAGGCAATAAGCAATAGACATGCCCAGTGTCTTCTTCGCCATGAGCTTACACACCTTTACACAACCACCTGCCTGCCCCCCACACACATATCACCCCAACACACACACAAAGCCATAACAAAATAAAAATAAGAAAATGGTTTTTTTCCAAAATTATGTAATTCCAAAATTTTTCGCTTCTGTTTTTATGAAATGATTTTATCCCATAGAGAACAATATTATAGATCCCTTCACTATAGCTTAAAATAGATTTCAAAACACTTATTATTACATGGGTGTATGTGTATGGCAACTGTATTGGACATTGGGCTGTGATGTTGGAACTGCGTCACTATGGTTTCCACCAAGAGCAACTTACGCGTATCACAGGAATAAATACAACTGCCACTGCTGACATGGAGTTGCTCTCCCTCTGCAGCCTTCGATTCTGTGTCAAACTGAGTGCACGTTGGTTTCAGTGGATTCACTTCTGCTTCCTGCCTAGCTCATGCATTCTGTGGGATGACTAGGAAAGCAGGAAACACAACCGCTCTCCAGTGAAGTTTTAAGTAGCAGAGGTCGGACTCGAAGCCTACTGCTCAGTATCAGACAAGTTCAGTGGATTCTAAGAGAGATGAGATTGACTTGGGATCAGGTAGGAAGAAGAGGCTTATGGGAAAAAGGAACAGCAGCTTCTTAATACCCAGGGAATATGTTTGCCTTAGAAACTCTGTGATCTCTCGGGGTTATAATTACTGACGTCTTTGCCTTTAGGAAGCATTTTAAAATAAAAACATGAGCATTCCCTCTCAAAAGGATGTCCTTTCTGGCATTCTGTGTAAAATCTACCCAGGGTTGTGTCTGTTTGTTTCAGTTTTAGTTTTGCTTTGTGTTTTTTTTTTTTTTTTTTTTTTCAGTAACATTTGCAAACTGGCAGGATCTCTTTAGACAATGGCTTCTTTCCTGAATGAGGAAAAATAAAATCACTGGAATTATGTTTGGGATATTATTTAAAACTGACAGTATTTCTTTTTAAAAGACCATTGAGAATGCCCTCCAGCAACTGAAAAGAAACATCTACCTTTTCAAATGCAAAGTGTGCTGACAAACTCACTTTAGTTAATCACCCTTCCCATTTGCTGAACAGTTGTGATGACATTGAGTCAATACACCTTTTAATAATGCAAAAGATATTTCATAAAAAATAAAAAAAGGTAAAGTATTTCTCAGGCATTTCCACACTACAAAATGAGCAGACGTCGGGAGCATGCAGAATTGAATGAAAATCTTCCTAGATTTGCCCTGGGTCTCCGTTTCTAAGTGGGGCTCGGCTGACAGCAAGAAGCAAGTTAGTCTATTGCTTGGCATCCTTCTGTGGAGAAGTAGTGTCCTGTGGGGGTATCAGCGAAACAGAGCAGGATTGGAGACACATAATGTGCTTTTCACAGAAAGAGCTACGGATTGTGCCTTGGTGAGCTAAGCCGTCCCATACACAAGCCAAGTGAAGGGTCAGAGCCCCGGCTCACCGGCAGTTCCACATGGCTAGAACTGGGAACCTTTCAGATGAAACACCTGACTTTTGGGAGGTGACATCTGTTACAGCATTGACACAGTCTCATGACGAGGTCTTAAAAACAATCAGACATCAGTTACACGGCTAACGCTGAATCGTGTGAGAATGGAAGGGTTTGCATGTTAGAAGAACTAGGAATTTGATTTTATATATCATATTCCTGCTCATAGAGATTCTATACAGCCTTTACAGTGTTCAGCCTGTTTCTATTTCTCTACTTTCCAGGCAGAAGCCACCTGTGGCATTGCCTCCAGAACAACCCAGAACCAACAACTTAACTACCCTAGAGTTTAAGGAAAAAGAAAAGTGTACTTATACTGAGTAAAAGCACAAAGTTTACACACACTCTCTGTCTCTGGCAAGCAGGATGCTGATGACCATGACCTGCAAGCACTGGGCGGGGAGAGGACATTGAGAGCAGAGGACCCTCTTCCCTCCCCCACCTGGGTGCAGCTCTTTTCCATAGGTGTATTCTGCTGGGTGTTTTGTTCTAGTCACTTCCTGAGTGCCGTTGTTCTGGAGTCTTATTGTAGGCTTTAAAATGCACATTTTATAGGAAATTGCACTTCAAGAATTATCGGGAACACTGTGTCCTGGCGCAGCTCTCACGCTGAGAAAATAAAGGTGTGAAGGCCCCTTCATTAAGGTCTCACTGCCACCTATTAAAAGCCTCCTCTGGTCAATACCCCTGAGAAGGGATTGGCTTCATGTTAAGTCAAGGAATTCAGTACAGAGCTCCCTAATAATGACTATGAGAAGAACAAGACTTCACTAAATCCGTTCTTTTCAATACATTCTAGCCAAGGACTGCAACAGAGCCAAGCCCGCGCCACACTTCCCTCTGCTAGGTATTCATTTCCTTCTGTGCACTTTTTGAAAATCACTCTCTAATTCCCATACCCCAGGGGAAATAATGATATAGTTCTCATATAATTAAGAGTTTTCCTCAGTTCACTGGAATGCAAAGTGGCAGCTAAATCAGTCAGATTAGAAGTAGTTCAGGGTTGGGGAGAGAAATCACCTTAGCCTCCAGGTTTGGAGCCAGTGTTTTTCTGGTGGCATTTTGAGATTGAAACCTTCCAGAGTGGGGCATGGAACGGAGAAGTGTGGGGACAGCATGCTGTGTTACACTCTGCTCAACACCCGGAATCTCTGTGCTGCCAGAGGAAAGGGCCTGGTGGAGTCAGTCCTTTCCTGTGACTTCTGTGCACTCTTTTGGCAGTAAAGAATAATGCATGGGTCTAGAAAACTTCTTTTTTTCCACTTTCAACTCTGCCATGATCCTCACCTCCATTACCAAGCTGGATAAATGAGTAAAAATGCAGTCGAAAGTAAGGTCCCATAGCCTGAGAATGCCACTCTCGCTGCACAGAGGTTCACGGTTCATGAAGATCCATGGAGGTTCACGGTTCACGAAGATCCATGCGGTCTGGGGCGTGGCAAGCACTTGAGCAGCTGCTTTAATCTAGCCATGTAACGTTTGAATTTGTGAATTTGTTGCAATAATTTGATTCTATTTAACAAGAGTTAGTTTAGAAAGAACTTCAGGTGCCACACCGTTGCACCAAGTTTCTGTTCGGTGAGCCTGGTTGTGACAGACTGACCAAAACAGCAACTCAGAGTAACTTGTAAAGGCTTTGAAGAAGCCATTCCCCCATCAGATTTAGTGAACTGTGTCAAACCGCCATCGGCAGTGTTCTGCAATGTCATCCTCACACGTGATTAAGGAGGGTTTGTTTTTAAGCCTCTTCAGGATCTACACAGTGAATACATTTTAAAGACTTGTTATTGAGAAAGACAAGTAAGTGCCTGAGTATTCGGTGAAGAACTGCAAATTTTTTTTCTGCTTCGAATACAGAAGCTTCATGTATCATTCATGCACAAAAATTGACTAAGCCTTGTATCTGCATTGCCAAAACAACCTGTCAACTCAGAGAAAATAATCAGTCAAAACAGTTATTTGGTGTCAGGTAGAAATGAATTTTCCATTTTCAACAGGTTTTGTTGGTGTCACATAGTTGCTGATTCACCAGCACATTTATTCTAAAATTATTATCCTTTTTGGGAAGCAACAGCATTCCCCAGCTTGGAAGACGGATGAAGGGCTGTTCAAGGCCACCGTGGAGAGGTGGATATTGAATTAAATGGACACTGGGCCGAAGAGCCTCCAATGTGTACCGTTTCTAAACGCTGGTATTCTGGGAGGCTTTTACACTCAGGCCCCCAGGCACCATGCAGGTCTGCCACCCTCGATGTAAAGGTAGCCAGTGTCTGAGCATTCCTTGGATACAACTTCTGGGTCCTCTCTAACATAAAGCTAACATAAAGCCTAGTATACTTTACGTCAATGGCTTTATTCCTTAGGCCACAGCTCATTATTTGTCCTAGACAGGTCCTATCTCTGTACTGTTTCTGCCCAACTTAAGGAAATTATCTTTTCTGAATCATGGGGGTATTTTTCTTTTAGCCTCTTTTATTAAAACATTTCGTAGCTCCCCCCCCCTTTTTTAATTTAAAGTTTTGTTGCCTCTGGGTAGAGATGAATTTAATACTATTTCTACATAAAGCTACATAGAGATATGTTAGGATCAACTTATCAGGAACCAGTAAAATTTAATCTTGAAAGGTAAGAAAAAAATGGTCCTCTGTGTGGGAGTTCTGTGTCTGCCTTTGACAGTTAATAATTCCTCAGAGCAGATGACTCAGGAGTCAGACAGGAGATGGAACTCATGTTTATGTGGGGAAACTGATGCATGCTGGGAAACCATGGTCTGTTCAGCATAAATGTACATGTAACAAGAGAGATTGGTAAATGCTGATGTCTTAGCACATTTGAATGTACTGCTTTTAATGCTGGCTTAAACATCTTGTGCAGCATTTCCCTGGAAGTTTTGAAACTCAGGCATCTTTTCATGATGCTGTTTTGTCTTCCATGAACCTCCTCACTTATCAAGAAGGCAGGGAACAAGGGTAGGCGGCTGAGCACTGGAGAAGTGAGAGTGGCCACTGCTGTCTCCCCTCAGGGCTACAGATAGGACCAGACCCAGCAGGACATTTTAGCCCTTTCTCTTCTATAGTTTGTCATTCACAGATTTTACAGAAAAAAAAAAAAAAAAAGAAAAGGAAAGAACTCAAATTACTCCATGAATCTCCCTATAGTGAACTAGTCTGCAGCCACTGAAATCAGGGGGATTCCCTGTGAATTAATGATAAAGCTTTCAGGATATGCTAAATTATGAACCAGCTGAGTCTTGTGTCTAAATTCTGTGTAGTAAAGAGAAAGGTGTTTGTATGTATGTATGTATGCATACATGCATGGATGCATATGTATGTTTATATGTACACGTGTTAATGTTTGCATGTCTCTCTGTGTGTAACACACTGTGGCACATTCTCTGCAGGAGGAGAGGTTTGGCTGAGTGGTGAGTGGGTTGAGAACAGCAGAAATCACAGTGTACATAGCTTTCTGATCTGTCGCTTATGAAAGCATTTTAAGGCATGAGTTGCTGTTCAACATTTGTCATAGAGCTCTGTGTCTTGTGTGTGGTTAAAAAGGTGTGTAGGTCAAAGTCAAAGGAAATGATAACTGCATGAGCAGAGCACTAAACAGGACCACATCCTGTGGTGCTGTCCAGACCTACAGATAGGACTTTCCTCCTTCATAGATGCTTTACCAGGAAATGCCATTCATGCTGGGAACAAGAGTTATCCCCAGAAGTTTGAATTTTCAGGGCTGTAGGAAACTCCTCCCAATTTCTCATCCTCTCCCCTCAGGTTAGGCATGATCCATACAAGTGTTAAAATTTGAAAAGAAATCATGTAACGACTCTCTAGAGGGCACTGAAGTCAGAATTGTGTGACCTCTCCGGCATCCCAGGGGAAGTTCTAGACCATTCATGAAAGTTTCCGACCTTTGGCCTCGGTGTTTGTAAAGGTGGAGGTGGCCTTCTCAGTCAGTGAACATTTCTTTCGAAGATCTGAGCGTGCTGATAGCACCTCACACAGGTTTGTTCAAAGTGACAGTGTGTAATGGTAGTCACTCCCATGAAGCTGCGTGTGATGCGCTTCGCCTACATGTCTCTGTGCACATTTTCATCCTTTTTTAATTTTTTTTTATTTTTTATTTAAAAGACTCTTACATCTTTGGCAAAGTACTAGGTAAGAACCATCTGAGGCAGGCAGTTTCCTTTCTTCCGGATGCTGACAAATATGTAGCCACGGAGACTCTCCTGATAAGCATTGCTCCCGTGTATCAGCATTGACTTTGACTGGAGATCGTATGCATTGACTGTTTCCAGTTTTAACTTTCTCGGAATTATCAGAGGATCCAATAGCACTCTAGTCCTGGGTTCACAGCAAACGTGCCATATCGATATCTAGGCTTCCCTGGTTGCTCTGTGCACATCACTTGACTTGTGCAGAAAACAAAGGCACCGTTATGTTGAAAGCGTTTATTTGTAGTTCACAAAAGGTATTGAGATTTTTTTAACATGAAGTTTCAAAGCTTTCAAAATATTTCTGAAAGTAACTTTAGAAGTAGCCCAGGTGTGTGTAAGAGAGAGAGTGTGTGTATGTGTGTGTGTGAGAGAGAGAGAAAGAGAGAGAGAGAAAGAGAGAAAGAGAGAGGAGGGAGGGAGGGAGAGGGAGAGAGAAAGAGAGAGATTAAATTCATAAGAATTTTAGCTCATTTCCAAGCCTGAAATAGTTTTATTTTTAGCAAAGTAAACATTACCTTAAATACCCTGATCTGACATGAAAATTCTTTTATGAGAAAAAGCTGCTTTGAAAGGTAAAAATGTTATTTTTTTTAACTGAATGGCATTCATATAACAGAGAAGCCAGGATGGAAAATGCTAAACCGTCAACAGCTCCACGGAGCCTCAGCTTAATCATGTACACAGCAGTGCGTGAGCACGCTGGAGAGAGGTTATGTCTTATGTCGAGTGTGTGTCTGTCATTGGAGCACCCACGTGTCCTGAGGCAGCTGTGAGCTAGGTCACGGTGTCATTCTGCTAGGCTTGGACTACAGCCCACTTCAACTGCTTGACACCCAGAAGTTCAGGCCACACTGGACCACTGTAGATGTTCTTGTCCACATCAGAGTTTTTGGATCTGTCTATAGTGTTATTTTTGCTATGAATCACTTTCTTATATCTCTCTATATTTCTCACTTTGAGTAAAACCCCACAGGTCATACCAACTCCCCTCACTTCCCCTCCTTCCAAAGGATTCCTACACTACTTACAAAGAATTATTTCCTAAGAATACACTGTCTATAGCAAGAAACAGAAATAAATGAATTAATCTAAGCTACATTTGAATTGAAACGTTTGCTAGACAAATACTAAAATTTCCACACAAATTGATTTGCACACCTCTAGGGCAAACTCAGCTCCAGGGCATTGTGCAGTCTTTTTTTTTTCCTTCTGTCTTGATAGCTTATTTTGAGATGAGCAAAAGAACTGAGCAGAGACAAAAGGTCCACAAAATTCTAATGCTTGAAAAATTCCTTCATTAGCTGGGCAATGTTGGCACATGCCTTTAACGCCAGTGCTGGGGAGGCAGAGGCAGGTGGATCTCCGCATTCAAGGCCAGCCTGGTCTACTGAGCAAGTTCCAAGACAGGACTACACAGAGAAACCCTGTTCCAAAAACAACAAAAATAAAACAAACAAAAACCTTCAAACAAACAAAGGACCTTCATTGCGATGGTCTAGTTGTCACTGCTCACATCCCATCAATGTCCCGTTGACTCCGGTCCCCATTCACACGTGGTAGAGCTGACTCACAAAGCAAGGCTGGAAACACGTACCCAGGTGACCCAGTGTTACTCAGTACAGCTTTGCTCAGAACGCAAGGAAGTGAATTCCAGCATCCGGTCCCTGGATGATCACTGCCTCCTCCGTGTGTTCATCGAATCCTTCCACACCGTGGGCCTGCTGCATTTTCCTGTAGCCATTTGACAGATGTGACGCGCCAAATACGTACATGGTAAAGTTGAGCAAGACTGGGAAAACTGTGCTTGTCTTTGCTTGCGCTTGCCTGTGAGGAAGAGAGGGAGTTATGCACAGCAATGTCATAGCAGCTGCAATAGAGGAGGAAAACAGCAATGGTTTCAAAGCTGAAACTCCTTAAAAGCTCTCAGTATAGGACTTGGTCCAGCATGCAAGAGAAAAATATCACCCCGTTGCTGGGACATTTCTGTGATGACTCAGCACTTCTCCAGTTGTAATTTCATGTCTGTCCAGCACAGCTTACCAGTTCACTAAACAGACTTCCTCAGTGTCTTATTTCTCTCAATTCACAGCCTCTTGCTAGAGCTTAGGAGGTTTAACATTACCATCCATAAAATGTGCACTTCTTGTACTTTTAGGCAATATTAATAATAAATACTTAAAACACTTATCCAATCTGACAAATAGTATGGAGTACGCACATTGGCCTTGAGAGCACAGAATAGTAAGGAGTGACTGCATGCTAACACTGTAATTTAGAGCAGAAAGTGCCAGACACAATTGCAGGGAGAGCTGAAGATGTGGAATTATAACCACTAACTTAAAGGTTATCCCGTTTCACAGAGTCTGAGTTGGCTACAATGTTTTCCATGTCTTGAGGAGCCTGGTCTGAGCTGAGCGCCAGGACAGCAGCGCAGGCTTTCAGCCGTGCTCGCTGTGCTCGGGTTCCTAGCGGGTTGGGACGGAAGTGGAACACCCCTGACGGTGCAAATACCGATGTGTGTGCGCTCGACGTGCACACACACAGACACATGGCTGTAGAAGGACTTACAGAACTATAGAGAACCGAGTTTGGCTTTCAATAGAAGAACAGCACTTTTATAAACTCACAAGAATTCAGGTGTGCTGACGGCACGGGAGGCTTGAGGTAGAGAGCTTAGCAGCCTTCCCTAGGCTGTCCCTGGCCAATGCTTCCCAGGCTCCCTGTCACGTGATCCTCTGAATCTAGGATACCCACAGGATTTGGCTGCATTAGAGCATACTTAATATTTAGTTCTTTTTCACCCAGTATGGTTCATTGGTTTGGTTTTGCTACATAATAAATATATTCATTCATTGATTGCATTTATACTCTATATGGCCAAAGTTTGGGTGGTAGCAGGGAGACCTGAGGGTCTCTCCCATCTGACAAAGTCATGCTGAGGCAAGAGAATCAGGGATTTCTTTCCAGCCACCAGAAATCTTGGGGTAGGAGAGACAACCCGTGGGTGATAGGGGCTAGAAATACTGTACTTTGTAAGGAACCCATTAAAGATCCATGTACATCTAATGTAAACATAAGGCCAGGGTGTTCTATCCCACCTAGAAGTCCCACGTGACACACACACACAGATAATTCTGTCTCGATGAAACAATGGCACATGATTTTCACATAGAGCATCATCTCTCTGAGGCACGGTAAGTTCCTTTGTAGCCCAGGCCTCCATTTCCAAGAGTGCTTCCCACTTAACCAAACCATTTGCATCTCCTCCCGACCCACCATCGCATTTGGTCTTGATGGGTCCCTTGGGTCTTCACTGATATGCTCCCTGACTATATGCTAGCACCGTTCTTCAAGGCCCAGTGGAAACTTTCCCTTGCATCAGATTTCAAACATCACAGTTATAGACCTGTCTGCTTGGAAGCTCTAGGACCGCCAGCTGGAGAATGCCCGAAAGAGCAGTGGTCAAATGATGTGCGCCCAGTGACTTCATGGTAGACACTCGAAAGGAAGGAAGCCTGCTTCCTGCTATCCCACTGCTCTGTTTGTGAAATGGGAGTCAAGCTTCTGAAAAATTCACATTGATTCTAGGGGGAGGGTGTCTCTTTTCCAATGTTTCTCTCAGTCTTATCCTGTCTGACACAGTAAGCCTAAGGATGACCACGCTACTGCCTCGGCTCTGTTGTCACCTCAGAGTGTACAAGGAGCAAGTCACTGCACCGTGGCCAGCCATCTGTCATTCCTGTCAGGTGGCATGAGTGGGTCTGTGAGGGCATCTAGTCCAGACGGTCTGATATTCTCAAAAACTGGAGTCTTCCCATTAAATAATTATTACTTTTGTCTTATCATTTTAGAACCCTCAATTTATTAGATTGTATGTTTGCCCATAATTAAACTTAAAAGGCATGCATTAGAGGAGATTAATCTAGAATTAATCTAACTTCATGCTAAAATTTTAGATTAATGCTAAAATTAATCTGTGTCAACTGATCTTTTATGTCATAAAGTGTTCAGCAATTGTCAGGATCCAGGTGGGACATGCTGTCACTGTGAGGTCCAGTACCTCTTACCTATCACGTATGGCAAGCCAACTCAAGAGTACAGGTTCTCCTACGTTCTTTTGAACTGCAGGCAGGAAGATGAATCCCCCATCTTTCCTCACTGGAGCTGACCATCATTTCTGCCTGACTCTAGACCAACAGACATTGGTAACACTCCAGACAAGTGCTTAAACTAGCACAGCTTGCTCGGTTCTTTTCGTAGTTGTCACGTGGTGTACTCAGTAGCTGACTGCCATGCTGATAATGCAGATTTTTCTATCCTCCAAAACTCCATGTGACAGAGCTGTTCCACATCGGGGAGATGAGGAAGTGATTGGGAGGGAACACTCATGCGGAGGGTCCAGTATGGGAGCCATGAAGAAATGCATTTCATCTGTTGCCTCCGCTTTACTCTTCACACATCTCCAAATGCTGGATCTTGTTTTCTTTCTCATCACAGAATAATCCCTAATCAAAAACTAATCCCTAATCCAAATCCCTTACTCTTTAATTTAGCATTCTGTTATCTCTAAGCAGAGCTCTGGGACTTTATAACCTGGATTTCCCAACTCTGACATACTTACAGTACTACAGTACACACTCAAACTGACAGTCTTCACCATTGCCACCATGTCTTGCCAGTCCTGACTCCCTTCCCCAGGTGTCTGAAAAAGCCTTCTGGGTGGTCTCTCATCCACCATTCTCATTCTGATTCTAGTTAGTTTCCTGTATGGTGACTACAGGATCTTTCCGTCGGGCATGTAAGAATGTGACTTCAATTTTAAACTCCCAGAGTTCTTCCTTCGCCACAGTGATAAAGCATGAGCCAAATGCCACCCAGGGCTCCATCTTCGTCATCCTCTGCACCCTCTTCTCCAACATGTGCTCTCATGCCCAGAATTCAGACACGCTGGCTGCATACCCTCTCTTCATTTTGTGCCAGTGTCCTTCCTGGCTTGGAAAGTGTGTGTTTGCATTTGTCTCTGCCCGTCTGGAGCGATAGCAACACTCCAAATGTTTTGTTTCAGTTGGTTTCTCTGATTCTTAGCTACGCACACGTATCTCTGGAGAGGTTTTCCTGACCTCATACAGTGTCTTCTCCTCCCTGCCTCATCTGTCTGCTATATGTCCCATCACATTTATAGTCCTTAGGATCCTTCCAGTGCCCTTGTGGTCTGTTCTTATCACATGGTGGTGAGAGCAGGCCTCCTGTTTATTAAAATTATTCTGAGAATTGTAATAAATAAATGTTTAATGAATGAATGAAAATAACAAAATGCACTTTCCTTCTATTTATTATAAGGATGAACTGCATCCAAACGTTACTGAGGGAGGGTAGTCATAACAACTCTGGTTATTTGTGGAGTGTGATTTATCAGAATCCAACACGGAATCAAAGGAGACAAGAGCATGCAGGAATGCTGAGAAGAAACACTAAAGGAAGGAAACAGATGGCTGAAACAGAATAAGAAAACCAGGAATTCTCGCTTGCTTTCTGATGGCCTCCGTCTTCCATTTACTAGTCCTGGGTCACTTTGGCGACCAGGCTGTCCTGCCCCCTCATGTTTCCATCATGTTCAGTTATAGGCTTTTCTTTTGTATTCTGCACTCTTCAGCACATGGATGTCCCCAGGCCTGCTGCTCTCAGTCATCCTGCTTACAGAGCCTTGTACTACCTACTGTGGGGTCATGATCAGACATGGTCAGCCATGGAGTTGCTGTAGCTTATCATACACTGGTGTATCAAAATTCATGCTCATCAAAAACATGCTTGCGATATGTTGCTCTGCACTCAATATGTTATAAAAAATCTATATTCTTCCTCATGGATGTTGAAAGGTATGGGACATTGTTACATAACACTTTCATAGGCCATCAATAACAAATGATTCCTTGTGGAGACTACTAACCACAACCAATACATTTTCAAAGAAGCCATCATTCCAATGAGACAGAAACTGAAGAGGATCTATTCCAGCAGTGGTGACTTTTCAGAGTAGAGAGAGATTCCTCCTTTTTTATTTAAACTTGGACAAAATACTGAAGAATCTATGTTCAAATTTAGGAATGCAGGAGTTAAGGTGAAAAATGTCCAATTGTTGTTATCTGGATAAAAATGTCATGTCAGATCTCATACATCTATGATTGCTTTAACTTGAAAAATACACATTTATTTATATTTTCCAGAGAAATCTCTTTTGGTACATGCCCTACTATGTTTGGCTTAAAAGCAAAGTCTTCAAACTGGCTAAGTGCCAAGCTGTGAAAATTTGCCCTGGGAGAGCTTTTATTGTTCAATACTTAGTTTTTGTATTTGCATTTCTATCCGTGGTGACATAAAACCAGAAGTTTTGGTTTTGCCCCAGGGGTCAGGAAGACAAGACAAAACAATGGGACCGAGTGGTGCTGACCCCACTTGGTACACCCTGGTGTTGGGCATCTCCAGGCAGCCTCAGAATGATTGTCCTTTATTTCCATCCAGTTCCTGATGACCCCAACCCCTCTGTGCCTCCTTATATGTCAGCTTGTCTGGCATTTGCTCTGCAGAGGGTGGATGAAATGCAGCTACTGACATTTGCTTTGGACTAAGAGGGACGACAACAGACCTTGCTGTCGAGTTCAGCCTGGCCACAGTGCTGTCTTCGGGAGTGTCTCTGAGTTCTCCTTCAAGCTTCAAGCCCACGTCTGTACTTTGTTCTTTGCCTTAAGTTTTCCCATCAGAAGAGAAGGAGATAAGTGGCTCAAATGGTGTGTTTGTTTAGTTAGTTTTAATTCTGGTTACATGATAGCATCTAATGAACTATACTGACCCGGGTGTGGCAAAGCCAAGTTCTCACAGAGAATTGAACTCAGTCAGGAGAGATGGGGAGCCTCAGCTATACAGTGCTTAAAGTGGTTACTTTGGGTAACAGGAATTTTTGTTTCAAGATATTTTGATCATGCTGTGATATGGAAATGTGAGAATTCATCCTGACAGGAAGACCCTTCCCTGAGCCCAATGTCAAATCCCTGGCCGTCATGCTCTGACCTTCACACGCACCTTGATGCACACATAGACAGATAAATGTAACAAATAAAATCAATCACTGAAGGAAAGTGTGCTCGAGGACAAACCAGCCAACATTTTGTGTTTAGCCACAGGCCAGAAGAGGCGAATATCCTAGCTCAGATGTCATGTATCAGCTGTCCCTTGCTGCTCAGCTTTCTCATTCTCATCAGCTTCAGCTCTGGCATGACGGCCAGTCAGGAGCACAGTCTACTTAACTCAGTGTGTCATTCAAGGCCCTTCCTGTTCAGGAAAGCCCTCACAGACATGCCTAGAGTGATATATGATGAGACCCAGGCAGGCCACACTTTTAATGTGTCCATGGCTATAGCACTAATCATATGAACATGGCTGTCCACCAACAGCTGTAGGTGATTTTTTATCTTGGGAGAGATAAACTCACTCCCTACTTGTTGAAGAAATCTCAGCTTTTCCTCTCCACAGCCCCCAGAAGCCAGTTTTCTTTCCATCTCTGGATATTTTTCGAACAAGTGCAATCCATGCGCTGTTTCTCCTCCTGTGCGTGACTTACTTCAGTAAGCAGAGCATTCTCAAGGATCGTCCTGTCTGGGGCATATGACCAGATTTCCGTCTAGTGTCTGCATAAGGTTTTCTTTACATGTCCGCATTTAACTTTGCCTGGGCCCCTCTTCTGTCGTGACAGTGCTGCAGCAGGTCCCTTCTCTCTGGTAGAGCTCACTTTCAGGTTGCTTGCACGCAGACCCTGTGTGGTGGCTCCTGTGTGCTACAGGAGTTCTCTTTTTTACCTTTTGAGGTGCCTCGTGCTGTTTCCCATTGCAGCTTCACCAATTTGCTGGATAGGCTGTCATTCGTTTGTTCATTTTTTTTTATAAGGAAGTGCTACATAATCATGATAGACAGGAAGACAAAATAATTACGCAAAGTGCAATATGAAAATGGTCACACCTCGAACATCCATACCCGAAGATGCTGACATCACATTGCAAACACTTCACTTTCCCCCTCTGTGTGGCCTCTTTCCATCAGCCCACCTTTCTGAATGCCAACCTCTGAAAGACAATGCCGTGTTCCCAGCACACCTGTCTCGCCCTCAGCTGCCACCACCACAGCGCCTGCCGATAACTGGGGAAGTCAAGCTACCCCTTCCCAAAGAAGAATCTTAAACGGGAGCTATGCACCACCTAGAACAGCTCCCAGGTGCCAGCGGCTTGTACAAACCCAGAGATTTACCACACAGCAGCACTCCACAGTGGCATCATAGAGTAGCCGGCCCAGAGCAGAATCAGGTCAAATGAGCAGGTAAAGCTTGCTGCCAAGCCCGAGGACTTAGACCTCTACCCTCATAACCCACAGTGTGGAGGGAGAGACCAAAAGGGCACACCTACCTAAGCAAAAAAAAAAAAAAAAAAAAAAGAATAAATTGATACATAAACTTAGACAATAAGACAATCTACAAATAGAGCAGAACTTCAGGCTTAGCCTATCTCCGCTTCACTTTGTATCAGTGGTGACTCGCAGAGCCTGGTAGTCACCTTCTGTCTGTGTTTGGCAAAAGGTTGAGAATGTGTGTATGCGTAGAATTGCAGCTATGATGGTGCTGTGGGATTTCTGAGTATTTTCTAGGTTTGATCTCGGTTCCTAAGAGAGAGGCAACACGATCTGAGATGATTTCACAGCATAATCTCAGATCTTGTCTCTCTTCTCAGCTCTGTCAGCATCCCATCCATCATAATAAGGCTCCAAGCCTAGTCCATCCTCAGGGGAAAAGACACTGACTGCCTGTTATCTTTGATGAACAGCAGTGGACGTTCCTAAGGCAATGGTGTTTCTTTTAGGACCATACCTGTATCCCAACAGTCTCTGGACAAAACTTAGGGGAACTGGCTAAATGACTTGCTTCTGTGCAGCTTTGGATCAAACTCTTTCCCACACCATGCTCATCTGATCCTCGGGAAATTTTATGAGGTAGTTTCTGAGATTAATCTCACATTAAAGAATGAAAAAAATAAGACCAGAGTAGTTAAGTACATTCCCAGAGATATACAGTTAGTCAGTGAAATGGCCAGAGTTGCAGCCCAGCTCTGCCAAAGCCTGCATGCAGGGTTTTCACTGTGATATCCTTTAGCTATGTAGCACAGGTGAGTGGAACCTACACGGAGCAGCAGAAGAAAGAGATCAACAGAGACACTGGGACATATATGGAGGAGCACAGAGAAAGGAGATCTAGGTCCCAGTCCTTAGAAAACAATAAAATCAAAGAGCTGCCACTGTCAATTGTTTGCTTAGGGTTATTGCTCTTTACAGTATTGTCTTGACCTCAAAATTTTTTGCATCACTCAAGTTTGCAAAAAAATGCATGCTTATGTTTATATGTATATATGCATCTATTATATATTACATATATTATATGACATATTATGTATAATATTTATTATATTATATACATATATTACATGTTATGTGTAATATTTAATATATAGTAATAACTAAGTAAATGTAAACAATAAAACAATCTCCAGAGCTTTGCTTTGTATCAGCTATGATGATGGAATATATAATTATTTATATATATTATGACAGATATATAAATAATTCTAATAATATATTATATATACATATATGTGTGTATGCATGTATTAATATATACATATTATATGTTCACACATGTGTCAGTGTGTATGTATATATATGTATATATATTATTCACATGCTTCTTTGCTTTTTAATTCATTAATCCTACATATTTTGTTGTTTGTTTGGGGCTTTTCATTTCCTTAACTCTTAGCCTTTTGAGTGTTATGTTCTGTTCGGATTGTTTCTTTTTCTTATGTTGTACCGATGCCTTCACATGTGTAAACTGGATGAAACTGGAGTCATGCAGTCATCTTATTATTGTAAGGTCATTGTGGCTTTATTGTAACTCTTTATTTCAGTTGAAACACCTCAAAATCCTTAGTGTAGGGTTGCTTTGCACTTGCAGACTTTCCGTGTATTTTGCAAGGATATCTCAAGATCTAGAGTCTGAATGTCATAAAAATCAGCCTTCAGAGCAGCAGAGAATGTACCTCCAGGTACAAATGGACTGGGATGGAGCGAGCTTTAGACACCATCCTTGGCAACCGAGTGAAGGTAGGCAGCTGTGAAAGGAAAACAAACCAAAGCCAATGCATCACGTTGCTTCTCAGGACAGATATAATTCATCTTAACGAAAGCCCAAGCAGGGATTCCTCAGGGACAGAGCGTCATGCCAGACAATGTCAAGCCAGTCATGCAAGCGAATGCACACTCATCTTGGACTCTAGTATTTCTTTAAGATAATAATAGTTTTAATTGGGACTTTGTTCTTATTTATTGATGCTTCAAATACCTTACCTCAAAATACATGAAAGAATGCAAGACTGACAGGCAGAAAACAGATTGATGAGGGAGCTCCGTAGTGTCACTGGAATGCTCAGTGCCCTTGACTCACTAACACAGCAGGGATCCCAAAGTGCTCAGTTCCTAACTTTATATTGAACGAGTGATTTTGAGCATTTAAAAACATGCTCTGTTCTGTATACATGAGCAAGGAATTGTGTTCTCTGGGGAAATACATTGGAGACTCGACTCTTGAGTATTAAAATTGAAACATTCTGAGATCTGTGTCCCCTGATGGATTGAGATGTTAGTGGTGCAGCCTGGCTAGGTCTGCGTATGTCTTTGGAATGAATTAGCCTGCACAGAAGCCCGAGGCATCAGCTTCCCAGCGTGGGAACGGGCTCTCAGTTAGAAAATGTTTGAACAAATGTTTTCTTCCTCAGATGTGTTTCCCTGTGTGGAGGGATGTTTCTCAGCAGCAGTGACGGGAGCCACTTTGTTGAGGCTGTGACACCTGAGTCTGGCTCTCAGGAAATGTGCCATATGGAAAAGGAATACAGCTTTCCAGATGGCAGGACATTCCATGTCATATGTTAATGGATTTCCAAGAAGGTTCCACTTAGGAGTCCTCCCTTTATAGGATCCCATTTTATAAATAAATCATTTTATTTAAAAACTCATGCATAAGAGCCACAGCAAAATTAATAGATAAAAGAAATAAGTCATAAAACAGAATTCTAAAACACAAGGAAGTAAATGGGCTTAGCTGTCAAATCTACTCTGAATCTGTACAAGCCCTAAAGTAGTTCCCATGGAGGTAGGAAGGAAGCCCTCGCCTCTCAGCGTAGACTCACTTCCACAGACAGCTGCTCAGTCTAGGAGCATACCAAGCCATCAGACTGAAGGGAGGCATAGGGACTTATCAGTGGTGTTTATTTGAGACGAGGCTCTCAGCACCGTGGAAGGCAGGCTTTTTAAGGCAGGCTTGGGTGTTCTCTCTTTCAAACATCCTGTAGGGCACAACATGGCAAAAGGAGACTTGCTTCTAAAAGCAGTCTGTGGTAAACTCCACAACTCTGTCATTCTGCGACTTTGAATAGATCAGAAACTTCTTCACTTTTAAAATCCGTAATCAGGAATGATACTCTGTCACCTTCAGGGCACACCTGCTGTTCTGTATGAGAAGACACATGGAGAGAGCCGAGTGTAGGTATATGTGTAATAAGTACCAGAAGAGTGGGGCCTGCTGCTGTTACTGTTTGCAGCGATTCTCTGTTTACATGGTCTATCTACGTATCGGTGGAGTTGACAGAAGTGGCCGGGAGCTTCTTCCAGACAAGGATTTGGCTACTATATGCCGGTGACGCAAGTGACTTCCTGAGACCGACCTGGTGGCTGTTGCCACTGTTGCGAGTATAGAGATCTTTCTAAAATGAACTTCTTGTCATGCATTTAAATGTCTAAAATCCAAACATGGGGTTGGAGTGCAAGCCAAGTTAAATGCTGCTTCCCTCTCTCTTTGTGTGTCACTGCCCCAGCTTCAGGTAGAGCACACAGGACTCCTGTTCCAATGGCCACTTAGAGAGCATCAGGTATGCGGACAACAGCACACTCCATACTTCTCAAATCAGCGATGTTTCCTGCAGACGTATTTACTAAGAAACTAAAAACAAATCTACCAATCTGTGTTAGACTGATGCTGCTTTAAGTGCTTTGATTTTGCATCTTCTAAAGGGTTTAAGCATATGAATTAAAAAAAAAACTGTGCCTAAAATTCTTATAAAGAAGGAGGGGAAAGTTACTGAGCCCCAGTTGTGGGTTTTCTAAGGCAGACACGACAGTGTCATTTTTTGTAGTAAAGAACTAAACTTCTACAAATTAATTTTCCTGTAGAATATCTAGCTATGAGTCCATAGTGAACCTAGAATATGTGAATTTAAGAAGCTTTTTATTTGGAAATGGTTTTGCAATAATATTTCAGCAGCCTTACCATTTTACAGCTAGTTATCAAACTAAATATGAATAAAATTAACAAGTGTTCACTTAGACTAAGTTTGGCATTGCCATATGAAACAATTATGAAGTATGTTTTATTTTAAGAAAGAAACTCAGTGGAAATATTTTTGAATTTACTTGCACTTTCTTTCCTACATACGACTTTGGTCAGAGAATTTGTGTTCGGATGGGTGCTAACCCGTCCTGTCTCTTTTCCCACTCTGTCCATATCTTGCCAAGTTTTCATCTGGAATAGAAAGACTTCCCAGACAATTCTAAGGACTATGTGTAGCACACAGTCACTGATAAGTCTGCATGAGCTGTGAATGCTGGGATCCTTCCTCTTTCTAATTCTGGCCAGCATAAACCCTCAGCTGGCCACCTCCTACCTGCAATGGTCTCAGGAGGACTCTTCATGCTGGCCTCCTTTCTAGATGGAAAGTGGGAAATCTGTTCAAGAGGACAGTTGGACCTGTCGGGATTAATTTCCCAGATACTTACTGAGTACTAGGTGCTCTTAACTTCTGAAGTAAAGGTCTGCGGCACAAACATAGCACCTCATCTCCAGGCCACTCTGGCTTGGATCGACATGCTTTCAGAGAAGAGAACCATGTCGGGCAGAGGTAGTAAGAAGAGAGGCTGCTGATGAGGGAGAGGCAAGACACTGCTTTGATAGACTGAGCAGTTAAGGCTTCTATGGTAGTGAGGTGTTTGGCCAGAGACTTGAAATCAACAAATTTGCATACGATGTTGTAACATGGGGAAAGATGCTCTCTCATTGCAAGGCCAATTCCGATGCATGGACACCAAAAGCTGCAGTTTTTGACTCTGTAAAGCAAGCAAACAGACAAAAAATGAAGTTTCCACTGGAGGTTTCTGCTGGCATTGGTGCTGACAGGCACTCTGGGCATCCAATTAATGGCGTCAGCTTGGTTTCTCTGAAGCTGCCACTCAAGGTACAGTGTTAGGGTGTCGTTGAATATTTGGGAAGCTTTCCTATTAGTTTGCTTCAACACCAGGAGGCAGGCTGCAGCTACCCGAAGGAGACCGTGTTTTCAGTGGGTCAAATATCTAGAAATTAGAAAATGTGAGGATTCAGCATGAAAGGTAAGAAAATAATTATCCTTCAACACAGTGATGGAGATTAGTGAACATTGTTGTTTATGACACACATTTCAATGAAAAGGAAATAGCACTCGGGTATGTTGCCTTGTTTGTGTAGCTCTATGTTCAGAACAGACAGAAAATACGTTCTATCGAAGTGATGGACATACTTCATGTTTTATTCTTTCTAGTATTGACTGATTTTTAAAATAATTAAAATAATTACATGGTCTCTGTAATTAGCAGCAAAAGCTACTTTCGTTTTAAAATCCCACACATTTCTAGTCCTGGGCTCAGAATACCATCGGCTCTCATTCATAATTGTATTGAACCACCAACCACTGACTATTTCCCTGTGGTAGCCTTTCCACGTTTTCCTAGAGCAAAAGTCAATTACACAATTCAATACCTTTGATGTTTCCTCTGTCATATCAGAGCAAAATATCCTCTGTGGGAAGAGGATAATTTCAGTGACAGTGAGAGAGCCTCGGCGGGAGCCCCGTGCACAGAACAGCACCCACACATCCCGGCTGTCCCGTTGATGAAACAGTTTTGAGGATTTTCAGGGACACAGGATGACTTGCTGAACACGATTTCTAAATTTTGCATAGAAAATATCATTATACTGTGATTTACTAGCTGTATGTGTGAGAGAGTACTGTGTGAGTGTGTGTCTGTGTGTGAGCTTATAGAGTGGTGGTTCAACACAACTCAGATTTTTCTATGTATTTTTCAGTCTTTTTGGCAACCGCACCCCTTTCCAAGATTGACTCCACAAATCTGCCTCCTTCCCTTATCTGAAAAGCACTTTATACATTTTAGAGGGCATATTTGAAAACGTCCTCTTATTGTATGCAAAATGTCACCCTACGTTTGTTTGTGTCCATTTAAGTATGTCTTAAAATGTCTCAAGCAAATGTCAAGAAAGGAAAGATGTCAGTTGCCATACAGACTGAGCAGGTTGTATGTATGTGTGTGTATGTGTATATATGATATGTATAGTTGTGTTTTGTGTATATGAATATGTACATAATACACGTATGTAAATTATATCTACAATATATACATGTTATATATGCATATATGCATGTATGTATATATACATAATATATTCTTTAATTATTGTTATGTGTATGCCTATATATGTGTGTATTATACATATGTGTATAATATATGTATGTATATATACACATAATAATTAAAGAAAAAGAATATGTGAATGTGACAGGGAACAAAGGGCTGCATGGGAGAGGGATAGAGGTGAGAAAGGAGAGGAGAGAAATGATGTGATTATATGCTAATTTCAAAAACTTATTCTGAAGAAAGAGGAAAGATGAAGTGACATGCATGGGAGCCCCAGGCCCTGTTTCCTAAGTGACATATGGCAGCCTCCGAGTGCTCTCATTAAAAAAGCATGTTGCCAACGTGAGAATAAAAGTGCTATAAATGAACGAAAAGAAAGTGGAATTGCCTTTACCTATGTGGAGTAGTGGAGTTGTTACCAGCGATTACCCTCCTGGTAAGATGGAGACTTTAGTGCTTGAAAACATCCTCTGGCCGGTATTTACTTATCTTCTCTTGGTTCTATCCCTCCATCACATTCTTTTATTTCCCCTTCCCCACTCCCCGCAAAACAACAAACAAAAACCACTATCTTGGGTTCTTGCAATATCTGCCCTATCCTTTAATACTCTCTTTTCTTTTTTTGGTAGCAGTGGCTAGGAGTTAAAACTTTGTACTGGAGCCACTGGGATACCACAAATCTAAACAGACAACACAGTTGGTGTGCTGTTGTAATAAGCAGAAAGTCCTAAGAACAGCGGCAAATAGAATCTGTGCATCTGTAGAGTGGGACCCCCCTCCTATGGCTGTGAAAATAGGTGGAATTCTTTGATCCCTAACTTTGTGCTTATTTGCAGTTGCTAGGATTCACTTCCCTGTCATTCAGGGTTAAGACAGACACATAAAAGACCTGTTACAGAAGGTTATGTAGGTAGAACAGTGTGTATCTTAAGCCATGGCCAGTGAAATGGGATCAGTTTAAATGTGCAGTAACAACAATGCCATCCCTGCTATTATGAAAATAAATATTAGCCATGCAACTGGACTCTTTTAGTCTGAGCTATTTTAGCTGGGTGTAAAATA
The DNA here is from genome assembly GCF_907164565.1 of Psammomys obesus. Taxonomy (NCBI): domain Eukaryota; kingdom Metazoa; phylum Chordata; class Mammalia; order Rodentia; family Muridae; genus Psammomys; species Psammomys obesus. Next base: position 8,909,737 of record NW_026590699.1, read on the forward strand.
CAATTCAAGAAGGTGACAGGCCAAGGATAGGACTGGTGTCCAGGGGAGGCCACAGCAGTTTTACTTAGTGATTCCACCATCAGAGTGTTGCACACGGAAGTTACTTTTCTAAGGGCAGCATCATATGATGTAATCGAAGCCCTTAGATTGAAGGGAAAACTTCCTAGGTTACGGACAGAAGGGAAATGTCAAGGTAACTGGGTTGGCAGTTTCAGTATGAAGAGCCTGACGGTATGCTGTGCTATGTGCAGTCAGTATGTGCTTATGAAAAGAAAACTATTCCAAAGACAGTGGAGAGTTTCATTCCCCTTCGCTGTGGTGCTGGGAACAGGATGCTGACACGCCCTTAAAAAATTGCTTGCAAGATACCTGTATAAGAGCATGCATCTAACAGGTCAACTCTCAGGGTATCTAATGTTTCAAACTGTGTAACAGTGAGAGAGCAAGATGCTGACTTGACAGAACCTAGAAGCCTCAATGCACCCACAGTATAGGAAAAGCATTTTCTACTTTTGTCAAAACTGTTTGTAAACCCAGCATCTTAAATATTCTACTTATTTTTATGTTAAAATTTTGGTTGTTTAGGCTGTGTGTGTGTGTGTGTGTGTGTGTGGTGTGTGTGTTTATGTGTGTCTTGGTGTCTGGGTGCATCTGTGTGTGTGTGTGTGTGTGTGTGTGTGTATGATGGTACAGTACATGCAAGCTGGTACTTTTGAAGGGAGCTACTAATGGTTATGAGCAACCATGTGGTGCTGGGAATCAAACCCTGGTTCTCTGGAAGAGCATCTACTATTCTTAACCACTGAGCCACCTCTCCAGCCCCTTGTCTTGTTTTGTTTATAAATATTTATTAATTTTAGTGAACCCAGCATCTTAGCCTATGCTTTAAAGAAAACCAACAAACCAAAACTGCTATAATAATTCTAACATAAAAGGATATTTGCCATTGGATTTTGGCTTACCTAGAAACTATTGTAAGCTCTATAATACTTTTTTCTTTTTTAATTTAATTTAATTTTATTAATTACACTTTATTCACTTTGTATCCCCCCCATAAGCCCTTCCCTTCTCTCCTCCCAGTCCCACCCTCCCTCCCCTTCTTCACGCATGCCCCTCCCCAAGTCCACTGATAGGGGAGGTCCTCCTCTCCTTCATTCTGTTCTTAGTCTATCAGATCACATCAGGAGTGGCTGCATTGTCATCTTCTGTGGCCTGGTAAGGCTGCTCCCCCCTCAGGGGGAGGTGATCAAAGAGCAGGCCAATCAGATTATGTCAGAGGCAGTCCCTCTTCCCATTACTATGGAACCCACTTGGACACTAAACTGCCATGGGCTACATCTGTGCAGGGATTCTAGGTTATCTCCATGCATAGTCCTTGGTTAGAGTATGAGTCTCTGGGAAGACCTCTGTGTTCAAATTTTCTGGTTCTGTTGCTCTCCTTGTGGGGTTCCTGTCCTCTTCAGATCTTACTATTCCCCACTTCTTACATAAGATTCCATGGACTCTGCCCAACAGTTGTCCATAAGTCTCAGCATCTGCTTTGATAGTCTGCAGGGCAGCTCTATAATACTTTACACATAACTGTAAGAGGCTGTGTGGCATGGCTCTCCCTATCTTGGTTTTCATTATTTGTGTGTATAATAAGTAAAATTCTAGTGGCTAGAACACCTTTTAGATCTTCTTTAAAAGAAAAGGATGTGTAGTGTTCGGACAATGTCCAAACTGATCAAATGTGCAGAAGAAATGTGCAGCCCCATATCTGCATACACATGATCACAAGGAGGTACAGTAACGGAGAAAGGAAGAGGAGGAAGGTCAGGGACTGATTGTAAAAATGGTACAAAGTAGTTGACCACCTATTTCTGTTCAAATTCATAAGAATTAATTTTTATTATTCATAAATTAACTCATCAAACTTCGTTGAGTTCTTGATTTTCCAAGCAACAATGCAGGGGGAAGTGTTAAGAGCGGATTAGTACCACCGGTTTCCCCCTCAGCTCTGGAGCTCAAAGTGGTGCAGGCATCTGGCTATGGAGGCCTCTGCCTCTGCCCATCCATGTTCAGTGAGTTACAGAGCACAAGAAAGGGCCCTGATGGAAGCTTTAGAAAATGTGGGTGTGAAGAAAGGAGATAGCTGGAGGAAGCCTTGTGTACAAAGCTCAGAGCAGGCCGGTTGGAGCAGTGGCTATGCCCCGTGGGGTTTGGCTGCCGAGGACTTTGAATTTCTGGACCTGGGCAGACACTTCCCCAGTCATTTATATCTAAATGCGGTATTTCTTGAAATTACCTTGTGTTATTATACACACAAGCTTACAATGGCTCAGTGGGAGGGGCCTCAAATACATGGTTTTAGCTTTGTCTAACAGCTCTAATTTGCTACCAGCATTCCAGTGTCTGACACAACCACAAATGTCTTTCTTCTCTGCTCTTTGCTCTTAGTTCTCACTGGAAACTTTGTTAAAATCAGTAGCGATACCTGAGCTACAGCCTGGAAGTTGATACGAACCGATTTAGTTGTAAGACAACAGCAAATCACTCTCTCTGCTGCCAGATGGCACCCTGGAGCATCCTGACCCATGGACCAATGCCTTGAAAGGAGTGAGGAACCTCTGAGCTTCTCTAACCTTGTGAATGTCTCTACCACCTTAAAACACAAATCCTTTTTGCTCTAATTTTTAGAATTGAAAAATATACAAAATATTTCCCTGTGCTCATTGCTAGTGTAAGCACACATTCTCCTGGTGATTGACAGACAGGCTGACAGTCCACTCTTCGAATAGTAGCCTCTAATTTAAACAACTATGTCTTTCAACTGACAGACGGGTTTGCTCAGTACATCATACTTAGGCAACAGAGTGCTTCCAAACAATAACCCGGATGCTGTATTCCGTTCTAAATCGCTCTAAACACTTTAGAAACAGCGATGCTATTAACTCATATCTCTGTGATAAGGGCTTACATAAATAAAATCCTCGCCTTGCAAGGCAGATGCTGAAGTGTTCATGGAATCTGTACTTTTCACCTAGCATTTTAAAACCAGCACATTCATCTTTACATGACAAATAATGATCAAACATTTTTGTTAAGTGTATGAGGATGATATTGGTTCTGATAAGAACGTTTGTCAGAATTCTTATGTGACCATTGCAGTTAGTCTCAGCACGTTTCTAGCGTCTTTTCTGTCTACAGAGGAAGAGAGGAGCAGCAAGGTGACATCCTTCCTCTTAAGTGGTACGGTGAGCTGTGGTTGCCTGCCGACGGCAAGGGTGGACGTGTGCAGCACAATGTCCTGTCATGGGCATCAACGTGCCACTGTTCCAGCTACTGTAGATACATGGTCTATTTGAGCATTCGACATGTTCAGAAGTTGTTTGTAGATGTTGTCAGTTTGGCTATAGCCTGTGAGCAATGACTCAGGAGAGTTCCCCAAACTCAGGCAATCAAAGAACACTCCAGCTTTCTAGATAATCTTACTCTTAATCAGAATCTAATTGTGCATGTGTTATTGTGTTTTGGAAATATTTCATTTCCATGTTTTGTAACACAATTGCAGCCTAATTACATATAATTCAGAGGGATTCGTATGAAATGTTATGAAAACTAAACAATAGCTGTTGAGCTCATGCAAAATTAATTTAAGGCTTGGAGACAAATGTAAGCTATTATTTAATGTACAGGGGGAATCTCTTGGTTAATTTGCTCACCAGTCAGGCATAGTGGTCCAACAATAATCTCAATACTCAGGAAGAGAAAGTAGGACACCTGAGAGTTTCAGGCCAGTTTGGGCTACAGGACCCTGTCATAAATAAATGAATAAGAAAAAAGAGATAAATGAAGACACATATCAGTTTAAATATTAAAATATATCCATGAAATGAAATGTTAGCCTTTAGAATATTTGACAAAATTGCCATTTTTGATGATTCAGGACACGTAAAATCAAAAAATGCTTCAAGAGCCACCTTCCCATCTGAGCTTTTACAGAAAAAAAAGTATTTGCTATTTCTATTTATTAAATGCTAACAATATTCAGGCAGCTGAAATTTGTCTCTGGCTTTTCTTGTGACCTGGACACGTAGCTATAATTTTAATTGTGATGAAAATAGTACATTTAAATTTATCTCTGGATTTTTCTAGTGACTGCTATTGAGTGAGTATTCATAAAACATGTTGAAAAGCAGAAAGGAGAGGAATAGATAAACAGCAATTTGTATAATTCATAAGCTGGCATTTGACTCTTGATTGCTGACATTTCATTACACACACTGCTCCCCAAACAGAGAGAAGCCAGAGAGAAAAGCCGCCGTCCAAAATATCTTGGCAGTATCATGTTTACCATTCTCTGTGTTGAAGAGTTTAGGCAATTTTTCAATTAAAATGGATAGTAATTTAATTATTTGGAGAAGTAATATTTGCTCACCTGTGATTAAGCTGATCACTTTGGCATTTTTAAATACTTAGATTATTTCTTTAAACTACATCAAGCTGTAATGTGCCATTTGTAAAAGTTCAGAAGCTTAGGGAATGTCTTTTCTTCTGCTCTTACTGGAAATTAATGCAGTTTTATTTACATGTAGGATGTTATTATCATATTACCAATGCAAGAAAAGGCCAAAACTAAAAGGATATTTTCACATACAGTTTATGTAGTTAAATATTTAAAGATGACACACCAGAGATTACGGGCTTATAAGTATGAAACAGTGTTCATCAATACATAGAACGGGCCAACCCTGTGGTTCTTTCCTGGTTCTTTCTTATCCCTTCTAAGGTGAAATCGTCACACCCCCATAGCTAGGTGCTTGGCTCTTGCCCAACTACATGGGGCCTGCCTGGTTTTGTTTGCGCTGTTGTTATTTTTATAGGCATGCTTAAACTGTTTCCATTTCCCAGGGCTTGCTTTATGACCTGAGTCTTTTATGGTTGTCATGGTAGTGTTTCTCAATTCATTTGCCCAAACCCTCCCTGTACCACATACACATACAGTCATATTAGATCAAGAGAGACTAAAGTAATGTAAGTCATCAAAATTGCCTAAAGTAATGTCAGTCATTAATTTATTTGATGAATTAGCTTCTGTTAAGCCTCTCGGGCTTCATTCTCCACTAAAGTGGATGTCTATCTGCAGTAGCCTCTATAGATGCCTTTGGATGTTATCGGCTAGTATTGAGACATGAGAGAACAGCAAGATGTTCCAAGTTGGCCCACTTGAGGAAAGAACCGAGGGAAAGCCCTTGATGGATGAGCAGTATTTTATTAATTAAGTAAATATCTGAAATTAAATACGATGATAAATCAAGTAAGTAGGAAAATCACCTTAGAGGCTCAAGGCTTATTCATTCTTACATCACCAATTCAGTGTTTTATTGGCCACAGAGCTCAGAGGAAAGGGGCATGGGTGGTCTTCTCCTGCGGTCTAGTGGGAAGGACCATGCCAGGCTGAAGGATGACAACTTTGTTAATAAAAACCAAGACAAGCACTACTTTAGGTACTGAGCCAGAGCATAGATATCTCTTTTTTTCTTTTCTTTTTTAACTATAAGGATTAATATATTTTTAAATTTATTTTTCATTTATTACAATTTATTCAATTTGTATCCCAGCTGTGGCCTCTTCCTTTATCTCCTCCCAACCCAATCCTTCCCCCCTCTTCTCCTCCTATGCCCCTTCCCCAGTCCACTGATAGGGGAGGTCCTCTTCCCCTTCCATCTGATGGTAGCCTATCAGGTCTTATCAGGAATGTCTGCATTGTCCGCCTCTGTGGACTGGTAAGGCTGCTCCCCTCTCAGGGGGAGGTGATCAAAGAGGCAGCCAATGAGTTCATGTCAGAGACAGTCCCTGTTCCCATTACTAGGAAACCCACTTGGAGACTGAGCTGCCATGGGCTACATTGGTGCAAGGGTTCTAGGTTATCTCCATCCATGGTCCTTGGTTAGAATATCAGTCTCAGAAAAGACCCCTGGACCCATAGTTTTTGGTTCTGTTGCTCTCCTTGTGGAGCTCCTGTCCCCTTCAGATCTTTCTATCTCCCCCTTCTTTCATAAAATTCCTGCACTCTGGCCACAGTTTGGCTATGAGTCTCAGCATCTGCTTTAATACACTGCTGGGTAGTCTTTCAGGGGCCTGTGGCTCCTGCCTTGTTCCTCATTTTCTCTCTCTTCCAATGTCTTCCCATTTGCCATTCTGAATGAGAATTTAGCATCTTACCCAGGGTCCTCCTCCTTGCTTACCTTCTTTAGATGTATAGATTTTTTTACGTTTATCCTATATTGTTTGTCTAATATCTATTTATAAGTGAGTCTATACCATGTGTTTCTTTCTGCTTCTGGGATACCTCACTCAGGATGATCTTTTCTAGATCCCACTATTTGCCTGCAAATTTCATGATTTTCTTGTTTTTAATGGCTGAGTAGTATTCCACTATGTAAATGCACCACAATTCCTGTATCCATGCCTCAGTTGAGGTACACTTGAGTTGTTTCCAGCTTCTGGCTATTACAAATAAAGCTGCTATGAACATGCTTGAGCAAATGTCCTTGTACAGTTGAGCATGTTTTGGGTATATGCTTAGGAATGGTATAGCTGGATCTTGAGGAAGCACTATTCCTAATTGTCTGAGAAGGGACCAGATTGATTTCCAAAGTGGTTGAACAAGTTTACATTCCCACCAGCAATGGAAGAGGGTTCCCCTTTTTCCACATTCTCTCCAGCATGTGTTGTCACTTGAGTTTTTGATCTTAGCCATTCTAACAGGTGTAAGGTGAAATCTCAGGGTCATTTTGATTTGCATTTCTCTGATGACTAAAGATGCTGAGCATTTCTTTAAGTGTTACTCTCTCACTCGATAATCCTCTATTGAGAATTCTCTTTTTAGCTCTGTACCCTATTTTTTTTTAATTGGATTACTTGATTTGTTGCTTTTTAACTTTATAAGTTCTTTATATATTCTGGATATTAGCCCTCTGTCAGATATAGGGTTGGTGAAGATCCTTTCCCAATCTGTAGGCTGTCATTTTGTTCTGACTACAGTGTCCTTTCCTTTTACAGAAGATTTTCAGTTTCATGAGATCCCATTTATTGATTATTGCTCTTAGAGCTTGTTCTGTTGGTGTTCTGTTCAAGAAGTTGTCTCCTGTGCCAATGAGTTCAAGGCTCTTCCCCACTTTTCTTCTAACTGGTTTAGTGTGTCTGGTTTAATATTGATGTCTTTGATCCACTTGGACTTTACTTTTGTGCAGGGTGATAGGTATAGATCTATTTGCATTTTTCTACATGTAGACATCCAGTTAGACCAGCATCATTTGTTGATGCTATGGTTTTTCCATTGTATGGTTTTGGAATCTTTGTCAAAAATCAGGTGTTCATAAGTGTGTGGGTTTATTTCTGGGTCTTCTATTCAATTCCATTGATACACCATTCTATTTCTATGCCTGTACCATGCCGTTTTTATTACTGTTGCTCTATAGTACAGCTTGAGATCAGGGATGGAGATACCTCCATTTCTTCTATTATAGAGAAGAACTTCTATTTAGCAGTTCTGGGTTTTTTGTTTTTCCATATGAAGTTGAGAATTTGTCTTTCAAGGTCTGTAAAGAATTGTGTTGGTACTTTGAAGGGAACTGCATTAAATCTGTAGATTGCTTTTGGTAAGATGGCCATTTTTACTCTGTTAATCCTGCCAAGCCATGAGCATGGGAGATCTTTCCATCTTATGATATCTTTTTCTATTTCTTTCTTTAGAGACTTGAAGTTTTTCTCATACAAGTCTTTGATTTGCTTGGTAAGAGTTACACCAAGGTACTTTATGTCCTTTTTGGCTATCGTGAAGGGTGTTGTTTCCTTAATTTCTTTCTCAGCCCATTTGTCTTTTGTATACAGGAGGGCTACTGATTTTTTTTTTTTTGAGTTAATTTTGTATCCAGCCACTTGGCTGAAGGTGTTTATCAGCTGTAGGAGTTCCCTGGGGTCACTCAGGTATACTCACATATCACCTGCAAATAGTGACATTTTGACTTCTTCCTTTCTGATTTGAATCCCCTTGATCTCCTTTAATTATCTTATTGCTCTAGCAAGGCCTTCAATACTATGTTGAAGAGATATAGAGAGAGTGGGTAGCCTTGCCTTGTCCTTAATTTCAGTGGGATTGATTTAAGTTTTTCTCCATTTAGTTTGATGTTGGCTATAGGTTTGCTGTATATTGCCTTTACTATGTTTAGGTACATGCCTTGTATCCCTGATCTCTCCAGGACTTTAAACATGAATGAGTATTGGATTTTATCAAATGCTTTTTCAGCATCTAAGGAGATTATCATGTGTTTTTTTTTCCTTTTAGTTTGTTTATATAGTGGATTACTTTGATGGATTTCTGTATATTGAATCACCCCTGAATACCTGGGATAAAGCCTACTTGGTCATGGTAGATGATAGCTTTTATGTATTTTTTTTTTATTTAGTTTGCAAGTATTTTTTCATCATTGTTCATAAGGGAGGTTGGCCTGAGATTCTCTTTCTTTGTTGTGTCTTTGTGAGGTTTAGGTATCAAGGTGACTATGGTTTAGCTGTCTCTTTCATTCCTAAGCAAAGTTCTGGAAAATTCTGAATCCCAGACTAAGTTTTTGCCATGTTGCTGACCCCTTCATGCTTTCCCTTCACAGGGGAACCACATGAATTGCTTTCCCAACCACCTGGTAAGGTGCTTGCTCTGTCACCATTATTGCTTTCGTCTTTTTTTCTCCCCCACTTCTACCCAGGCCAAAGAAATAAACAGAGCTAGTGGTGATGAGTACCATCTCCAAGATGACATTTGTATTTTAATCTTGTTTTCTCTGCAGCATAGCAGAGATTAAATCACAGCTCAGTGAATCCAGGGAAGGAGAACACTGACCATGAAAGCCGCGCAGCCGCGGTATTTTGCCTGTTGTCTGACTGATCCTCCTTAGAGTCTGGGTGCTGACTTTTGAACTACCTCATGTCTGAGGTCGCAGATAAGCCATGTGATAAGGCTCCTTCCTGGAGATTTCTGCCGCGTCAGCCCTCAGAGCCACCGGGGAACCACTTGTAATCTAACCTCAGCTATCTAATACCAGCACGAATCCTGGGCACATCTCTAAGTAGTGACATTACACATTCCCAGAAAGAATCAGATATTACAACCCTCTGTATACATAGGTTCCATGACTGCAGAGTCAACCACTGAGTTCCGCGTCTGCAGATCAAACCTATCTGAAAAACCCTATATCTTTACTACATATATGCATATATTTTCTCATCTCCTATAAGTAAAGTACAACTATTTTATTTACATTATGTTGGGAGTTATAAGCGACCTAGTATGACCTGTGCAGAGGTTACATGCACGTCTCATACCCTCTTATAAAACAGACGTGAGTATCTGGATTTTGATATCCAAAGAGACCAGAGCCTATTGCCACAGAAAGATGGTTGTATTCAGGAGCAAAAAATCTGAGCTGAACTTAGGAAAATTTTTTTCTGTCGCTGGAAAGGTGACTCAGTGGTTAAGAACATCTGTTCTAGCAGAAGAGCAAAGTTCATTCAGTTCCCAGCACCCATGTCGCATGACTCACAAAGAGCTCTGGGGGGTTGATATTCTCTTCTAGTCTCCATGGGTAGCTGGACCCATGTGCATGTAACTTCCCCACAGACACACATAATTAAAAATAAATCTTTAAAAAAACCTTATTATTTTTTTTCAAATGGAGAGCTTCAAGTGACTCCTTCCACCTGTCTCTAACCCATGGATTTCCAAGTACACTAGCTACCATTAATCACGGAAAATGTAATGAACTTCACTTCATTACTTATCTATTCATAATTCAAAGTCATGTGTTTTTCCTGAACACAGAGTCTAGGCCCCACAGCCAGGTACCATGCAATGCTAGGAAGACTTGGGTATGAGTGACAGGCCTACTGTCATGTGGAAGCACCATTAGGAAGGTTCTTACGTTTAATAATGATACCAGCTCTGAGGCCAGCGCATACTATAAACTCAGCCTCAGCAAGACTATGTAAAAGAGATCCTCAAGGAAAGGCGTCTCTGTCTGTTACATTTAAAAATACATTCCTAAGTCACAACCTGAAGAGCCTCCTTCCCAGAAATAGATAAATACAATAATGTATCCAAAGGATCAGTAAAAGTAATTGCAAGGAAATAAGAAATAGGACAGTATTCTAAGAGAAAACAGAACATGCTGCTCTCACTGTTTGGAGCTAAAGAGAACTGAAGCTCTATGGCATCTGGTGGAGATGTGGTAAGCTGAAGACCTCGTTGACACCTGTGGTTGTCAGTGGTGTGGGCTACGTTACGCTTTGCAGTGCCTTACGCCTTTCCCAGCCTGTAAAGTTGGTGAGACGGCAGTTGATTCCACTCTTTAAAGAAGAAATTAGATCTACCCTCCTGTAATGTAAGTGATGGAACTGCAGATCCAAGGACATTCTAGACTACCTGGGCCATGGGTGACTAGAATTTCCCTTCTCCCTCTAGCTCTGTGGCTCATGGACTTTGGTCCTAGTCAAGCGCGAAGTGAATGGAAATGTTCCAATCTGTCCTTGTCACCTCCTTGCATGATTGTGTCCTGGAGGATCTCAGCTTTCTGCATTAGATGCTTTGGACTGTTTGAACCTCACTTTCACCATTAACAAACACTCCAGTGCTAAACGCATGCACAGGAGTAACTGAGACACGAGTTGCCTGAGATGTCAGAGAACTGATATTGTCCCCGACAGAGAAGATTTTGTGAAGACAGTGATTAAATTAATTAAATACCATGCAGAGTGTTTATGAGGTCAGTATGTGGTAATGACAGAAAAAAAATAAACACAAAAAGTGATGCTTTATCGTTCCTGGGTATTTATTCTCCTTGACTATCATCAAGGAACAGATGGCAGAGGCCGTCAGCTGGGTTGTGAGGCCCCTGCAAGCAGGAAGTAGGTGATGATAAATGGCTGGTAATTTCCCAGAGTGGAGCCCCTGTGCAGAGACTATGCTTAGATGAATAGATGTGAGTGTCATCTCTAGAATCTCATCCAATAGCTCATTTTTCCTGCCGGTAGACAAAAGGCCAAGGTCTGGTCCTTGGCTCTATGAAATCTTAAGAAAGCTGACAATCATTTGCTTGCTCTTGAGGTAAAATTTTTGACTGAGAGGTAAACCTCACATTTCTTACAAGATTGATCAAGTTTTCATTTCCCTTGTTGGACACGTGGATTTTTAGAGCATTTCGTATTTGCTCAGCTTGTCCCACTACTCCTGGCAGGTCTGTCCATCTGCTTAAAGATTTACCTTTAGTAGTTCCTAAAGTTTATTTGTATGTGATGAAAAAAAAAAGAGATTTCTTATTTGGTTTAAGATTTGATTATTAAGAATCTTTTCCATGAAAGGAAAGTATAAGACGTACAAGATATATGTATACATAGATATGTATATACATATATATACATATGTACATAAGTACATACATACATATATATATATATATATATATATATACATGTAAGAAGGAGAATGGTGCCATAATAGTGAACTGGTTAAGTCTTTGAAGTATGAATAAGTTTGGATTACAGTTTTAGGAGTTTTTCTGTGGTCCAACTTCTATTTAATTGCCTCACAATGTGAATTGTCTGTTCTAAATAAGACACAGAGAGGATACATTATTTTTAATTGTTTTAAAAAGCCAGCAGGCAGTGGGAAGTAGGTCCTTAAGAACTGGCGCCCTAAAGTTACATAGTACTGATGATAATAATCTACTTCATCATGGTCTTAAGATGTAGAGGAAGAAAGGACCTCCAGTATTGCACAGGGCAGACCACCTGCAGGCCACCCTCAGGCAAACCAACTGAGAGACAGAATAGGGATACTTGCTGTTGTAAGGGCAGACCAGCCCACTACCATCAATGAGAAGCACAAACAGCTCAGTAGCAGGACAGGCAGTTAACGGCTGCCATGACTCAATATCCTCTAAGACCATAACAAAAAGTGTGATGCTTGACACTCTGTGGGCAGTGATTTCAACGCTCTTCTCACTGCCTTTCCTACTTGACGTGTTCATCAATGCTTCCTTGAGGTTTAACTCAAGACGTTAAACTGCAGCATTGGTGGATTAAATGACGGGAAACGCAGACATTTCAAACCCAAGGTTTAGAAGACAAAAAACCATTTCTTGAGACCACCCAGTGTTAAACTACTTTTAATGGCTGTAAGTAGAGGTTTTAGGCAATTTAATATTTCAAAACAGCTGCCACCAGACCTCTTAAATAATGTGAGAGCTATATAATTTTCTTCTTTACTTTGTATATATTTATCTTGACTTCACATATGATTATTTTAATGGCATATTTATTCATGCATGTCATTGACTAATATACATATGTGTGTTTAATACTTTTAAAAACATACAAGAAAGGATTGTCTATTGGAGAATTCATAGGATCTGGTACATCTTAAAATATTATTTAATTAATTTATTTATTTAGTGTCTTAAAGCTAAGCCTTGTACATTTCAGTGACCACAGTTTCAGGGTCTAACCTAAGGTCCTGATTTATAGTTAGGTGTGCTGTTTAGTCCTTTCACTGGAAGACAGGGACATTAGGGATGTTATTTTCTTCTTGGGGTTGAGAAGTATGAAGCCTTTCTCTCTAAGCGAGAACAGCCTGGATAGGAGAGAGGCATGGGCACTAGGTGGAGAGACCCGAAAGAGCACAGGCTGCTTTGGGTGGGTGATAGAGCCACAGATTTGCTCTCCTACAAGACAAGTAATCGCAGGAAACTCACTCTTAGCTCTCTCACTGTTTCCTGAAGTTTGAAAACTGCCAAAAACACTCATGGGGTCATGTCAGGTTAGGAGGCTTAGTCTCCTGGGTAAGAGTGCCCCTTACTGTGACGACCCTCAAGGATGATTCTTAGCCGTGACAGTCCTCCCTGGGTGGAAAGGAGGAGAACGGTGCCAGGCACACCAGGAAACCCCTCTGCTTGCCCTGTGAATCTGCAGAGAAGTCTTGTGTGCCCAGAGGCCTCTGCGCAGGTCATGGCGGCTACCCCTTGAATCTTCATAATGGCTTTCAAGTGTGAGTAGCTGTTTTCTGTCTTTGCTTATTTTTAATCCTCTCAGTGGGTCATTTATGCTGTATTTCATCAACACTCATAACAACCAGGAACACAAAGTCCCTTTCGCGTGGCAGTAGATCACACACGTTTTACTAAATTACGCTTTAGGAATTACAGTTAGCCTGCAGTTGGCAGTTGGGAAGAAGCTCTTTACCTCATCTACCAGATTCATAATCACCCTTTCCTTTTGCCACAGTAGCCCAGTGACACAGTGAAAGGGGCGGAGAAGAGGTGGGGACTCACAGTGAAGGACACCCAGAAATCTTCCTGCCACACTGAAAACCACTCCTCTCTTAGCTGCATTACCGAGAAAGGCCAAGCCATTCGTGATGGGTGGCTGACACTAAAAGCTTCCAGAGAGAGGAGCAACGTGACGTGGGGAGAGTGAACACCAAGTGAGAGAGCGAAGCAGGCCGTGAGGACTCTGAGGTGTCCATGTTGGCCTGGCCCACCCTCTTCATTCTCCACATAGGAAGACTCTTCTCTTTGGCCTTAAATGTAAATTTCCTCACATAGAGTACATTATTTTCTCATATGTATATTTTCTCACACTATATGTGTGTTTGTGTAGTTTGGATATTTCTTTTAATCTACTCAAAAGCAAAAATTTAAGAAGAGAAAAAACATACAACTATAGATCAGCGAAGAGCCTTGCATCAATTTTGATCTGCCTGATTGTGTCTTCACTCAAATTCAGTTTCCACTCACTGTGCTACCCTTTTGGATAGCACAGTGTTTTCCCTTGGCCCTGAATCCTTTTGGTCCAGAATGTTCTCAGTATTTGAGACCCAGACAGTGTTTGTAACACTCCATAAAGTATAGATCATGGCATATAATCATATTGGTGTAGGCTTTCGGAGACTGAGTTTATTATTTACATAAAAGCATAATAAAAGAAAAAGAAGCAAGTACAGATAGTACCAGCTGGGAGGCAAACATCATCAGATAAGGCTTTTATAGACTCTGACTGGATCCATTAGAAAAGCCAGAATAATGAAAAAGCAAGCAAACAAACAAGAAAAACATCACCTCTTGCGGACTCAGAGCATCTAGCAGAAGTTGACTGGAGAAGTTGAAGGGACTCCCTGGCGTTCTCGATTGAGCTTCTCTCCATGACTGCGCTTCCAGCTCCCATGCAGCCACGTCCACATCCTTGTACCCATGTTGGGCAAGGCTTACCTCCTCCTCCCTGTTCTCAAGAAGACTGTGTTTTACTCTTAGGCAGTTTTGCTATTATTTTGCCTCTGTGTCACATGACTAGGAGGGCTAGCACGTCTGCAGTGTAGGGACCTCGGAGATCACCCTGAGACACACATGCGTGGGTGTGAAGAGAAGAGAGTGCAGCCTCCACTCCAGAGCTGGCTTCTGTGTGTGCTTAAACAGCCCGTGACAACAGGCACAGCACAATGCGTATGCGAACTCTGCTAATGAGTGCCTCCTCCCTAGACAATCCAGTTTCTGTAGTCCTTGAAATACTTGTCTTCTGAGATTTTTGGTATCAGGGAAAGCAAATGCCAAAGAAATAAGAGTTGAGAGGCAATGATAATTATTCGAGAAGCAAAGAAGCCCATTACAGCCTTGTGAGGGGTTGAGCGAACAGCTAACAAGGGAATGTCTCAGAGAACCATGGAAGAAGATGAGGGTGTGAGTTGGCCCGGGAGTGGATCAAGTTTACAAATAGAAAAAGTCAACAGGCCCTAAAGACTTCTTGCCAGAACACAGCTTTTATACAGGTGTCGTTGAGAATACAGGTTCTTTTGTGTCTCATTAAGACTTTTCCCGACTGAAAATAGAATAGTCTATTTACTTTGTTCATAGTTTGAGTATCTTTATTTTTTACATAATTTTAGCCACAACTCAAGGCTTTATAGGTTGAATATTAATTTCATCAATAAGGTCAGATCCTATGAGCTTATTTTTTCTTGATAAAAGAAACATATTATTAAACATTCATTACGTAATAGTAAAAAAATGTAACTACTGGTAAACTCTTGACTTGTTAGCTGACAGAAATAGATTGCAAAGAGGAAGAGCTTTTGTCTGAATTCAGACATGTTTCGTGGCCTTTACTGGTATATTGTTTTAAATCTATAATTTTATATAAAAACATTTTATGGCAACATTTAAGAAGCACCAAGGAAGGAAGGAAGGAAGGAAGGAAGGAAGGAAGGAAGGAAGGAAGGAAGGAAGGAAGGAAGGAAGGGAAGGAAGGGAAGGAAAGGAAGGAGGGAAGGAGGGAAGGAGGGAAGGAGGGAAGGAAGGAAGGAATATAGCAGTCTCCCATCTTTGACAGCTCTGCTCTGAAACAATAGCTAGCTGACTTAGCCTCATTGAAATGCCTTCAAGGAATTAGCAACTGTGCACAAAACAGAGAAAGTCCTATTCTGCTACTTTTCTTTAAAAAGGAAAACCATTTCCTAGTCCTGGCTTCCCAGCCAGAGCCTTTGTTCCTGGAGTCTGTGGAGCTTGCCCCTGGTTTCCAGAGCCTTCATGCCTCTTGGCTCCTGGTCAGACTGGCATGGTGAAGGGCGGGGCTTCTTCCATTGTTGCCTGACTTCTTTCCTTTTGTTATGTAGCAGTTTATTTCCATGACTTTTGAATAATCACCCAGCTTTTAGCTCTCACAGAACAAAACCTGGCATTCCGTCCCCTGTTCCTGAAACGTTTGGTCATAACTCAAAAAGAATGGAAAAAAGCTGAGCACTTGCATAACCACCCATGATTTTAAGCTTTTTATCTAACTCGGAAAGAATGCCTACTCATAGTTTTATCTATCAAGGAAATATCTGTTGATGCCTTTATATATGCCAGGAATTGTTTCTAGCAAGACAAATGAAGCAAGAAGCCAGGCAGGATTCTGGCTTCTTCCATAGAGCACATGTATGAGGGAAGACACGTGGAAATCTCACCCAAGATCAATAATATAAATTGAGAGACTATGAGGACTAGGAAAAAGAAGAAATTAAAAAACAAGTGGGATGGAAAGCTTTCTTGCATAATCAGGCAGGGCAAGCCCCTGGGGGTGTGTCATGGTAAGTGGACTGTGGATGACAGAGCCATAGATAAACACAAAGCAATTGAGTAGGAACCAGCAGAACATCAGAGAGCATAAAGAAGGGTATGCTCAGTGCAAAGCAAAAATCCCTAATCGTGAGGGTGCCTGGGTTCCAGGCGGAGTGCGTGCCACAGGGCACACAGAGCCACTGGAAGGAGGCCTTGCTCTGCAGATCCCCAGGAAGGAGAGGCAACTTCCTGTCCTGGGTGAGCTATGGTCAGCTGGGGATTTCTCATTCACGCCTCAGGACTGATCAAGGAAGACACATCGGCAGAGATTGGACTGGCTGTTGCCTGTGACCCCACCCTCACCATTTCATCACGTAACTTCTCCTCGCCTGATCAGACTGTGCATCTGGCTGCTGTCAGTCCCTTTCCACCTCACTGGCACACCAGAGTGTAATCTTCCCAGTACCAGATGCTCTTTCTGGGTGACTGGTACATTCCTAGCACTCAAAAGCAGGCAGCCAATGAGTGCTGGGTGAGTGAGTGCCTCTGTCACTGAAGTCTTAGTACCAAGTGAGAGTGCTTGCCTTTGTGTTTACAGCATTAGGACCTACTAAGACTGTTGCATTGCAGACACTTGATGGAGATCAAGCTTCCTCTTCATTTATGCTGGCGGCTGCTGAAGCCACATCAGCATTAAAGGCTCAGTGGCTCTACTGTTCTTCATGGGAACCTTGTGCTTTGATTGGTGATTTGTCATGTTTTGTGGTATTTTGTTTTTATTATACTTTAGTCTCTTTGTTGATTACATACTGAGGTTAGTCTCCATTGCTTTACCCTGTTAAGTTTTGGAGTTCCTAACACATGCTGTGCTGAGATTTTTCTCTAAACAAAGATTTCTCAGGAAATACATATATTTCCCCCTCTTTAGATTAGTGGTCTCTAAGATATAAGGAATTTTAGACACAGAAACCAAAGCTAATGTATACATACAAGTTACTAATTCTGGCTCTTCTCTGAAATGGAACTTTTTGGTATTTTCCAGTCTGGTGTGACAGGAGCCGAGCTCTCCCTACAATGATAAGTTCTGTGAGATAATAGGTTCTCTTTCATCATTAGATATAATCTGGAAAAGATGATAGGCTGTGTCCTCACTTCCTGATTTGAGTAAGACTGATATCTTGACCAAAATTAGTTCTGTCACTGTTTTATTTATGTCCCCACAGTGGATCAAGTTTCTGACACTAAACAGCCCATGTGTATGCACACTTGAATATACTTGTGCATTTGAGGACACACACACACACACACACACACATACACTCACTCGATGCTTTTCAAGGATCCTTTCATGAATTTTCTATTTACCCAGGCTATGATTTACATCAGTCTTGCACTACAAGTAAACACCCAAAGGTTCTGTTACAAATAGAAAAAAATATGATTTGGGCAATTGTACAAAATCTGGTATTTTTATGATTTACCACTCACCACAAATTAATTTAAGGTTAAAAGTGACAATCAACTATTGTACTCAAAGAAAGGAGAACAACAAAGAGGTAAAAGAAGGGAGTCATTCCCAGGAGGGGAAAATGTATCACCGAGGAAACAAGCAACAAGCCATCAATGTCGGACCCCTGGGGCCTGATTTCAATTTCAGCATAATTTGTTTAGTATTTTGTGGTCAGTTGTCCTCAAAAAGACCTAAAAAGAACCAGCCAGACTCTGGAAGCCAGACTGACCTTCCACTGTAACAGAGGTTCTGGAATGGGCTTTGGAGAGTGGACAGCAGCCTGAGGGGAGTCTTGTTCCCAGAGCTCCCTGACATCACCTCTGGGTTACCCATTCCATCTTTTCGGCTTCTGTCTTCTCAAGTGTAAAGTGAGTGAATTCAGAGTTATAGCCCTCAGAGACTGCGAACTTGTTCCATTTCCCCTGGACCTAGGATGGTATGAAACCTTTATGGCCCTAAGCCTCTATTAATTCTAAGATGTCTCCTTAAAGTCTGCACTGCTATCTCAATCTTGGATTACCAGTAGAAAGCAGAGTTGTCCCATTGACCTTGTGGCTAAGGTTATCAGTTATGATCTTAGAAATAAAGCCTTGGAAAGCTTTAACTCCTGCCTGAGTCTCAAGAAAAGTTGCAGGCGTGCCTCTTGGGGCTTTCCAGTGAAGATGTGTTTATAAAGCTACACTTGAAGAAGCTTGAAATGTAGCACAAAACTGGTCACCTGCCAAACAGAGTCCTTAAGAGCGTCTTAGATTTTCCTAGTTTCTTAGAGCTTCCTAGATTTTCCTACTTAAGCACTCCTTCCCAAGCCTTTGTCTTCCTTGGAGGGCAAGTTTTCATTTGTAATTCAAAGATGATATCTTCCCACGAAAAGGCCCCTCATAGATATGCAGATTGAAGAATCAAAGCATTCTTCCAAAAGCTGTAGGATGAAATACATCACTGGCCAATAATAAGGCCATGAGCCTTTTGTGTGCATGGGACTTTGATTTGCTAGGGAGGAGACAGGAGTTTTGCTCTAAGCCTCACTTAGCATAATAAAGTAAAGCATGGTCTCCATCAAGTGCCTTTCATGCAATAGTGATGACCCTAGTACCAAGTGAAACTGTTTAATATCCAACACTGACTCATTGACTCACTGCCTGACTGACTGACTGCTTTAAAGTGCTGGGTATGTACCTGACATGTAGAAAGCCTCTGGTGCTGGAGAGCTTAAACTCCAGTTCCAATGAGGTGGGAAGAGACAGCCTTCAGGAGCACCATCTGACCAGGTGAGGGTGGTCAGGATGTAGGGTGGAGTCACAGAAAAGGGTGGGGCATGTCCTGGAGGATCAGTCCTGAAGCATGAATCAGAACTCCCCAGCAGAGCTGGCTCACCCAGGACGGGAAGTTCCCTGTCCTTCCTGTTGGGGATCTGCAAAGCAAGGCCATGAGCCTTTACAGTGGGATCTGTGTGCCCTCTGGCCTTGGTTTCTATCTTCAGGGTCTGCTGTCCCCACAGCACAAGGTCCCACAAGCTGCCTTTGCTAAGAAGCACTGAGGCCACACGGTGGGTGAAGGCAGGATGGAAGCCTGGCACCTCTGTCTCCATTTTGCATCAGTCACCTTTACTCAGGCAGATGGTCCAGAGATGAGACACTGTCCAGCACCTTTGCTTTGGGTCACTTGGCTTCCCTGAAAAGCAGAGCATTCTAGGATAAACAACCCCCTACACGGGAGGACAGTATCTGAGAATGAATCTTCACCCTAGAGCATTGCCCTCTGGAACGACTACCCCCTGAGAACCAGTTTGTCCCCTCATGGCATGAGGGCTTCTGGCCAGCTTCCAGAGCTACAGCTGAGACAGTGATGGTCAAGACCACACTTTGGCCAGGACTGCCTAATTATTACCAGTGCTGTTCTAAGCAGGGTGCTGGTTCTTCTGTCAAGGCTGCCCTGCAGCTTGGGAAGATTAAGGATTATAAGGAAAGCCAAATTTGGGTCACACCACAAAATGTGTCTACACCAAATTGCACCAAATAACGGGGGAAAGAACAGATTAATAAGGGTGGAAGTAGATTAGTAAATGTTTCCACACAAAGCAGCTCTGTTTCAAGGCAAGATCTGAGCTGTTTCTTCTGTGGTAGTCGGGGCTAGAATAACAGCTAAGGCCAGGGCACAGCAGAAGCCCAGGCACTGTGGGAAAAGGAAGCAGGGACAGGCTGCTGAGCAGCAAAGTGCACTGCCCAGGGCTGGGGCAGGGCTTGCACCCACAATGCAGCTCCGCTGAGTCCAGGAGAGAATCCAAGGGCGCCTGTAGGTTATAGGGAGCACTTGGAATATTACTCTGAGGGGAGGCAGACATTGTCACCTGTATGTTTTGAGGGGGTGACAGGATGTGACATGTATCCTAGGAGAGAAGTATTTCTTATCTGAACAGATTTTAAAAACAGAAAAAAATCAAAATCAAACTAAACAATAAATTTGATTCCCAGACATGGGAGTGATTTTATATGAGCTGTCACTCTCTAGGGTCATTTATCTACCATAATTGAAGAGTCTACTTGCTAATTAGTCTACTAAAGGTAAGGCAAATTATCATGTATTCATGAAGAGCCCTGAGGAGTCTGAGGTCTTGGAAGCTTGGTAGCTGGTAGAGCAGCCCACCATGGCTTCATAGCTGCTTGTAAAAGGCACAAGAACTCTGTGCCTTTTACAGCAGAAGCCAGACTGTCACTGGTCTTGATGTGCTGTGCCCCCAGTGCAGCAGCAAGAGGGTCATTTCTTGAAGTACAGGTGTCAAGAGGTTCCATTATGGGAGCAGGAGTCAGAAGAGGGAGGTAGCAATATTTGATAATGTGCATTAAGCATGCCCTGCCTTTGCCCCTGAAGACAGTCTTTCTTTTTCTTTCCTTTGTTCCTTGCCCTTGAAAAGAGAAAACAAACACACACAGGCAGACACACACACACACACACACACACACACACACACACACACACACACAGAAAATGGAACATCTGCCATCTCCCAAAGCATGCAGAAGTACCAAGAGAACTGGAGAACTGTTCCCCATTGTTGCAATTTTTCATCCTACCATTTGAACATATGTTTGCAAGATGATTTTATTCAATGATTTATACATTATCATTTTAATAAAAATGATAATTCTGTGCTTGTTCTGTTTTAAGTCTTAAATGGGAAACACTACTTATATTGATGCTAAAATGTGAAATTATCTTAGAAGCATTGAGAATTCTTTGTAACCTGCCAAACAAAAGCTGTGGGAACATCTTAGGTGTTACAAAAGCATACACTGCCTTCCTGTTCAGCTGTACCACACACCTGAGGGTCATACTAGTGAGCCCATTGCACACACCAATTGCAAGGCCCATGTCTATTCTCTGACTGGTAAAGTCGGGTGTTTGTACCTCTGCCTCCACTTCTGTTATTTATTGGACAAGTGAAGGAACTCAAAGATCTTCCTAATACTAGCTCATTTAAAAACAAATGAGCAGAAAGGTATACCTCAGAGCTAACCGAAGGGATATGAAAGCCTGAGGCATGCTCCCATGGTTTCCGCCCTTCCCTTAGAAAACACTACCTGGATGCTTCTTGGACTTGGTGAGCTGCTGCTACCTAGTAATGATTCATTAGGTCACGGGTACTCGGGGATTAGTCCCAAGTTTTCGGTGAATTAAAATCCATTCTAGCGTTGGTTTCTGAAGTAGCCAGCATCAATCCTCTACCTTCCATGGGTCATCATTTGAGCATAAACTATGAAAGCAAAGTGGCTGTTATGACGAAGGATGTTTCTGTCACTGCAATAACTCAAGAGAACATAGTGGTGCTTAGAAGTTCAGTATCGGTGACTAGGGGAGCAGAGACCACATAAAGACTCTATGTGCCAGCAATGTCCATTCTTGTTATTTATACTGATGTTTGTGAAGGTAATTGCATACCAACCAAAACTTTTCTGTCTGCCATGCCTGCAATTTTTAGATTGCTATAGGGCATAAGTATACTAACACCATTTAAGATCTGCAGGTTTGTGTCTTTGTTTTCAACATGCAAATTCTCCCAACATTCCTACAAAACATTCCAAAAGACTGTAGTTCAGTGTTTACAAACTTCTACATGAATGCTCTCAGCATCTTTGTTGACAGTAGCCTCCAAGCTAGAAGCTACTTAAATATTGTAATTGTGTAAATGAATATTCTGTGGTTCATTCATAATATGGAAAACTTTTCAAGTAATAAGGAACAATTGCTGATCCAAAACAATTTAGATGGTGCTCAAGAAATGTGCAGAAGAAAAGAAGTGTTCCAAAAGTATACGGCTGCAAGGACCCACGTAGGTCACATTTCAGACCTGACACAGCCAGAGAGACAGAGAGCAAGTCAGTGTCTGGTTGGCAGGGGTTTGGGCCATGGGTTCGAAAAGCTGTGACTCTAAGGACAACTACTGCTTTTGAGAATTTTTATAATGTTTCTAGTCACACAAACCTATACATATGCTAATATCAAAACAACAATGACAACAAAGTTTAGCAAAGAGCTGGAAGGTTTGGCTTAGTCCGAAGAAGATAATTAAGTCCACCTTGTGCATCAAACATCTACTTAATTAGTAATCTTTGCTATGATTGCCATAAGTGCTTTGATTTAAATTTTGTTCTTAATGAGAATATCTCCAATATATTTTGATAAAAACAGCAAAACAAATGCATGCATTGTGAATGTATCTATCACTATATACCCTGTATGTAAATATACTGTGTAGTAGCTCATTTTTACATTTTTAAGAATAATAAAGTACTTACAAATAATTTTAACAAGATGTAACTATATGGAAGACATTAAGCTGCTGAGATAGTTTTTTATTTCCTTTATTACAATATGTCTTTAATATTTCTCATTCATGTTTTACCAACAAGATATAAATTTAAATATTTGTATACTTAATTTTATGTGTATTTTTGTGTGCTAGAGTATATGTCTTATACAACATGCATGTAGAAGTCCACAGAGGTCAGAAGAGTCATAAGAACCCTGGAACTGGAGCTCCATCCAACGACCTTATAAACAGGAAAAGGAAAAAAAAAATGAAAGCTATAAAATGAAACTTGTTGTAACCCTATAGCCCATATCTCTCCAGTACTTACTTAAGCAGGAGGACTTCTCAAGTGCTAGCATAGCTGTGTTTGGGCAGCAGAGCCGTAGGGCAGCTGTCCAGCTCTGCCTTCCCTGCCCTGCCTCTAGGGCCTTTGCCCATGAGAGCTGGCATACCTGCAGAGGCCACATCTCTGTTTACACTGCTTTCTGCATTTTCAGAAGTGTGACCTATGAAACTGGAAACAGTGGGTGGGTAGGGAGCTTAGGGACAATGCTCTTACTTATCATGCAAGGCAGAGCACCAGGACCAGGGTTAGGTTCCCAGAACCCATGCCAGCAGGTTCATAATTTCCGGTACTCCCAGCTCCAGGGGATGCAGTGGCCTTCTGTGGCCTCAACAGACACGTGCAAACATGTGCATTTACCTCTCACAGACTCACATATACACACAGAGTGAAAAGGGAATCTGAAAAAACAAGCAAATAGACCAAAACAAACAAACAAATAAAAAAAACCCTTAGACTTACAAAGCTTCTGAGACTTAATCCAGTACCCAGTGTGGATACTGAGCCCTAGTGAGCTTAGTGAGCAGCTCCTGGGGGTGGGTGGCATGGCCCTTTCTCACCTGCTGTTTCGTCATGACAGCTCTCTGTCACGTTATGTTATGAGGAGCTCTGCCTGTAGCCCCTCTCCAGACATGCGTGCTTCCGCTGCCCTCTGCTCACGCTGCACAGCTGTGGCTTTGCTGACACGGCTTCCATGACGCTCATTGAAGCACAGAGCTTTATTTAAGTGATAGACAGCCTCACCCAGCGTCCATCTCTTTAGACTCATGTTTGCTACTGTGAAACCTTCAGTGTGCGGGGGATGTTGGGGTGGATTAGCATTCCTAATAGAGTGCCCCCCTCCAGTTTTCCGAACCTGCTTTGCCTATAGCATTGTGAACATATTTTTGAAATGCCAGTTGGAAAACCTTTCTTGCCACTGTGGCTGAATGTGTTTATAACAATTTTTGACATTAATTGAGAAAGAACACATTATGGTCTTCATGTTGTGGGGAAACACTTCTCCATGAACACTGTGGCTACACCAGGGTAAATGACAAGCCACAGCATGTGGATCTTGTGTTCTTCATCTGGAAAAACATAATTACTTCTAAATTTATATACCTATATATATTATAGATAATGACAGATATAAAAACAGGTAGGTGATAGCTAGATAGATAATGGATTCATGGATGGATGGATAGATAGATAGATACATAGATAGATAGATAGATAGATAGATAGATAGATAGATAGATAGATAGATGAATGGATAGATAGATAGGCAGATAGATAGATAGATGAATGGATATAACAAATATGGGTCAAATAATGAGTGGAGAGATCTTGGAGAAGGTTTTTTAAAATAAACAATAAAAAATATTTGTACAAACTTTAAATTTTTTTATGTCTTAAAATGGTTTTCTGCCTTACATAGACATTAATCTGTGCCCTGGATGGACTGAGAAAAAAAAAATGGTTTTATTTCAAGTAGAAATTTCTATGGTTCAGATGTTTTCCCTGAAGAGGCTAATATATGTTTCCAGTAGAATCATTGTAAAAAGCTTCTATGAAAAAAATGTTTTTTAAGGCCCACACAAAATATTATAGACTCTTAAGATTCATGAACCATCAGCTTGGGAAGGAAGGAGCTACTGTCCTTTAAAGGAGTGATGAGGTGTCAGCCTCTGGAAGACCTTCCCTGTGGGAAACACAGAGATAAGCCATTTGCCCAGGTCAGGTTTCCTGGTGGAGACATTGTGGGTGATATTCACTTGATTTCTTAGATTAAGTGTATACAGCTGATTTAGCTGAATCAGCTGCTGCCCCTCACACATCCGTGAACACATTCCCCTGTACGTATCAGCGTGCATTTCTAAACCCTAAATCAAGCAAAACTGAATTTAGAGTCATTGGATTTTAGAGAAAGAGGCCTTAGAGCTGGTTAGTGACATTCAAGCATGAGAGGAGCCTCGGATTACAGGGATGCAGGATGCCTCAGGACCCTACACTTTCACATTGGACACCTCTGTTCTTTCCATAGCATCACCCTTTAGCTCACACACTCTGAAGTGCGCTCATACTGTGGAAGTTTGGAAGCTACTGCTCTGCTGATCAACTATGGGGCAGATAGTGAATGAAGAGCAATCAGGGGAGGTATTTTTATAAGACTAAAAGGTATTTGTAAACAACTTTTAATTCCTTCATGTCCTAAAATGGTTTTCTGCCTGACATATTCATGCTCGATTAATCTGGGCTTTTTATTTGGCCCCGGATGGATAAACTAAATAGAATTAGAATTATACAAGTAAATGTTATTTCAAACCCTCCTGTAGCAGGAAATAGCTTTGTAACAAAATTACATGCCAGCTGGCCCTGCTGCCAGCGTCCAGAATGACAGCGTTTGCTTTTGACTCCCTTGGAACTTCACAGGGCTATTTAGCTGCAGGACCATCAAAGGCGCTCAGCAAAGAGGAGCAGAGGTCAAGGGCACTGGGCTTCCTAGGGATAAATCATACATTGCAGTCTGAAGTGACGTCTGCTCTCACATGGCATCAACTTCAGAGCTGTCTTGATTTGAAATTCAGATAAGAGCAGAGGATTGTGACACGGACGCATCACCAGTATTAACGCCCACTGGGACCCCTTGGGAAGCAGGGATATAGGTGCTGATAGTGAATGTTGGCTGAGCTTCTGCACCCGCCAGCGCGCTCCGATTTTCTTGCTTCCTTTGCTCCTTCCTTCCTTCCTTCCTTCCTTCCTTCCTTCCTTCCTTCCTTCCTTCCTTCCTTCCTTCCTTCTTACTTTATATATTCACTTTACATTGAGATTATAGCCTCCTTCTTCCTCTTGGCCCCTCCCTTTTCCCATTCTTCCCCCTCTTTTCTCCTCACAAAAGGGGAGCCACCCCACACCAACCCACCCCAGCACATCAACTGGCATCAGGAACACACTCCTGAGTGCATCCTCATCCACTGAGGCCAGACAAGGCAGCCCCATTAGGGGAAGGTGACGAAAAGCAGGCAACAGAACCCATGTCATAAACAGCACCCCTATACTTACTAGGGAACCCGTATGAAGATCAAGCTGCACGCCTGCTACATATGTGTTGGGCGCCTATGTCCAGTCTGTGAATGCTGTTTGCTTAGTACGCCAGTCTCTCTATGTCCCCGTGGGTCTAAGTTAGTTGACTCTGTTGGTCTTGTGGTATTCTTGTCACCTCTGGGTCCTTCTACCTGCCTCCCTCACTCCCCCAGCTCCACAGGATGCCCCGAGCTCTGCCTAATGCTTGGCTGTGAATCTCAGCATATAATTTGGTCAGCTGCTGACTAGGGCCTCTCAGGGTACAGTTAAGTTAGGCTCTGTCTGTAAACACAGCAGAGTATCGTTAATGATGTCAGGGCTTGGCTCTCCTCTTGAGGTGTGCCTGCACTTCTGTGTCTGCCCAACCAGGTCAATGTCCTCCAGCTTCCATAGTTTCAAGATCTTTAAGTGTTGATTTTTGATCCTCTGGAGGCTTCTGAATTCAACCAGCAACTGAAGTTCCCAGGACACTGTCAGTTTCCCAGCAGGCTGGAGTCACCCCAGGACAAGAGCTCAGCCTCATCTGTACCTTACACTTTGACCCTTGAAAATCTGATCTGAATGGCTGGTTCTTAAGCTCATCAAATGCATTATCCCTAAATATCCCACAGCTTTCCAAAATAGAGACAAGTGTTCAAAATCTGAGCCACAGGGATGGAGGTCAGGACATTTCAGATTCACAACATTGCAGAAATCAACAGTATAAAGTAGTTGTTGGGACACTTAGATAATTTTGATTCAGTATTTCAGCTAGAGAAGAAGGTTGGGGTCACAGACTCAGTCAGTTGCACCCTTACTCTTAAGACAGAAGAATGTGGATGAAAATAAAGGACCAAATTATCAGAACATATGAATTGTTGCTTGTCAAAGGTTTAATATTAGGAACAAGTAGTACTAGAAAATCAGGCTAAAGAGCTGTGCAGGAAACAAGTGACTATTGTTCTTCCAGCTTCTCTGTGCTCTGCAAGGCAGTGATCGTGTATACATACACACAGACACATGCATGTACATACAAAGATATATGCAAGTACAGACACATACATATACACAAAGGTTCACACTGTTAATGCACAAAAAATAAAATAAAAAGAAAACACAGAACTACATCTCACTGAAAGGAAATGAGAGTTTATTTTGGAGTCTGAGTGACCATGGTCTGGGAATACAAACTAGTGTTACCCACATTCCCTGTTCCAGTGTGAAAGCAATTTCATGAAGTTCTTTTTATAGTTTTACAGAGCAAGGTAAGTCACAAATCAAGGAACTTCAAAAGACGTTGGTGTGTGCACCTGAGGGGTGGTTAAAGAACATCACAGGGGAGGCTTTTTTAACAGGGCTCCGGTGCTCTCTGATGGCATTCCTAGCTTCAGGTTAGTGGAAGCCAGGGATCTGCTAATTCCATGAATCTCTAAGGGTTTCTGTCGATCACAGTATGTTAGTAGCTGACATAGACATGAATAAGAAATAGCTACTGACTATTACAAATAATGCTGGTATGAACATGGTTGAGCAAATGTCCTTTGTACATACTTGAGCATCTTTTGGGTATATGCCTAGGAATGGTATAGCTGGATCTTGAGGTAGCACTATTCCTAATTGTCTGAGAAAGCACCAGACTGATTTCCAAAGTGGTTGTACAAGTTTACATTCCCACCAGCAGTGGAGGAGGGTTTCTCTTTCTTCACATCCTCTCCAGCATGTGTTGTCACTTGAGTTTTTGATCTTAGCCATTCTGATGGGTGTAAATCTTAGGGTTGTTTTGATTTGCATTTCCCTGATGACTAAGGATGTCAAGTAATTTTTAAGACAGTGAATTTCTAATATCCAAGGCTGTGGTTTAAGTCAGTGTGATCCAGAAGCTCTTGTGTAAATCCTTTTCTGTGCCTGGTAGCCCAAAACCAAGAGTCCTGATGCCCCATTTAAAGAGAAGAGCATATGCCCTTTCTTCTGCCTGTTTGACTCAGCCCATCAGTGGATTCAGTAATGCCCTAGACCCTGTTGGCAGTCTTCCTTGACTTCCTTTTCCGGAATCACTGCCCAGAGTCCCCTGAAAATGATTTCTGATCAACGCTCTGGGTATCAGCAGAGAAAAGCTGGCACAGAAATAACTACCTCTCCACCTCAAATTCCAAACTCCTGTCAAGTCTTCTCACAAGCCAGGAGAGCAGGGGTTGCTCTGATGAAACCTCATTGTGAAAACAACCCCAGAAGAAACCAAAAAAACCTGTTAGCAATATAGATGATGTGACCATATTTGTATTTTATTTTAAGAAGTGCAGAATAGCTTATATTGTGGTCAATTGTACCAATTGTAATATGGTACCAAGGAGAGAAGATCCCTACATTTTCTTTATAGATTTACCATTAATTTTCAGAAACATATAAAATGAGAACAATTCCCCTGACTCTTCACCTTCACCCTCTGCAAAATTCCCCTCCACAGGGAAAGTTCCAGAATTACTAGGCAGTGTGGTCTGGGTGCATGAGCCAAGTTACAGTTTGTGGTGAGATTCTATGTCATCAGCCTTGCCTCTCTGAATGCCCACAGCATCCCAGAGCCAATGCTCACTGTGCTGGTGACACTATTCACAGCCATAGAAGTACACAAGAGTCAGGCTTAGTAGGCACTATTAGAATAAAGCACAGTAGGCATTTCTATACTCCCAGAATTCCTTTTAGACTAAAGATAATGAGAGTCACTGTGGTGTCTCTATCCTGTCCTGCAAGCATATGTGTTTCTGTCATTTGCTTGTTGTTTGCATCTTATTACCCGGAATGGTATGTAGAAAGCATATTGAAATGGGGCTTAGGATCTGTGGATTCTGTTCCCTAGGAAAAACATTTGAATTTTCTGTGCCCAAGTGTTCTGTACAACAAAATATGTTTTCTTTCTCAAAAGGACCATGTCTCTAAGAAATTTAAATGATAAAAGGAGGAATAACCGCCATCCATTCTGTAGGGAAGGAACAACAGGGAACCAGAAGCCATGCCCCGGTCAGGTGGGCATCCACAGCACCAAGAAGCTCTGTGCTCTTAGGGGGTTGGTTCTGCAGTGGGACCTGGTCAGAAACTGGAAGTATTTCCCCCCATTTCATGAGTCTACTTCTTCCGGTAGGTAATTTGGAGGTCTGTTTTCTGCTCTATTTTTCTTGCTTAAAAGTTAAAATGCCTAGCTACTGGTACTTTATATGGTCAACAGAGATGATTGTGACGGAAGTGAGGTCCAGACACATAGGACATTTAATGTTTGAAGCTGCAACAGATCTTGGTACCTATAGATAATCAACTAATGTGGCTTCAATACGAGTCAGATGGGTGGTGACACTGGAGATGGCAGTGGTGGTCATGAGGAAGATAGTGCTCCTGCTGCCGCTGGTGGTGATGGTGATGCTGATGCTACTGTTGATGCTACTATTTCTGCTAAAGGCTGCTGAAGGTGATGACTATGATGGCGATGGTAGTGATGGTTATTCTGATGGTGACGCTGGTGATGACTATGATGGTGATGACAGTTGTGATGGTTATGATGATGACGGTGCTGCTGCTGGTGGTGATATTATTACAGTCATGGTGATACTAATAGTGTTGATGATGATAATGGTTACACTACACGAAGTAAGAAGAATACAGTTATAATCAATACCTAACAGTGTTTAAGTTTGGGTGAAATGATCTCAATCCTATTGACTCTACTGATCTTAGTCTGAAGCTCAGAAAAGTAACCTTCCTTCATGTTATCACCAAAAGAGAACATGTAAAATAAATTTTGATAGTAGACATAGTCTCTGAGTCCCCAGAAAGCAAGCACAATGCAGAAGTAAGCGTATCTCCAGAGCCTTCCATCTTCCAGCTGTTTTCACTAGATAGCCTTCTATCTGTAGCGACCAGCTCATGTCTCACTAGGGAAGGAACTTAGGACAAGGAGAGGTCCTCAAGCCAAGGGCATGGGTTCTCTACCATGCTGCTTAGATTTTTCCATTAAGGGAGTGTGTGCTTAGGTCACAGGGACTTCAGAATGCTGTTTCATTTCTCATTAGGAAGGAGAATACCCAGATTCATCTCCAGAGCAGCTGTCAGGCTCATCTGAGTTTAATGTTAGTGTGCATGCTAAAGGATGGAACAGAGAAGAACTTGTCTTAAATGCTGGCAAAGTTTATGCAGTTAAAAACAAGAAAATGTGTCAAATAAATTATTTAGTAAGGTGAGTACTAATGGGAAATTAAAGCTCCTTGCTAAATACAAGAACATTAAAGGGGAACACCATCTTCCTTGCTGAACATGAGGTTAAGCTGAGGGCTTACTCTGGTACGTTTTGTGTGTGGGGGGTGCTGGACACAGACTATAACTGATGAGGAGCAGGACCTAACTCTCTCACCTAGCTGCAGGACGGAATTCACCAACCTACCCATGCTCTCCACATGGTGGCTGTTCTTTCTGTGAGTGTGGCGGGCTATAAGGCCCAAGCAGGGTGTCTGTGAAAGGTCAGGTGTGGGCTCAGTGAAGGCTGCACTTGCCAATGTGCGTGTTATGGAGCATGCTGCTGTTGCCCTATGCTACGCGGGTCCTATAAGCATGAAAACACGCTGAACAAGTGAATGCTCTTCAACGAACAAGGACCATCAATCAAAAACCAAGAAAACAGTGATCCCGCTAGGAGACCAACTACCCAACATGTAAATGGCTTTAAGAACACATATTACCTTTTTGCTACTGTTTAGAAGCCTAATCCACTCTGTGGTTTGAAAGGTCAGCCGAGGCTCACATCACGGTGTCCCAGAGGACGGGCAGTTTGCACGCTGCAGTTTGTACTCTGTGGAGTGCAGTCGCTTCTTTTCCACCTATTAGATGTTTTCTCTGCTTTTCCTCCTTTACTGCTTAATTTTTACCCTCCTCTCCTTGCATCGTTATCTTTCTTCCTTGTGATTTTAATCTACTGAATGCTGTCAGGTGAACGGAAATTAATCAAAAGGAGCTGTTGGCCAACACCCCAGCTACTCATTCAGTAGTCTCTATAAGGTCTCCTTAATCTAGACATTAAAGAAAAGTGAGGAAATGTTTTAGTGCAAGCATTCCTTACCAATGCTTTCCCACACATATGCAAATGACATCAGTATCAGCTTGAGCCTACGCAAAAACACATCACCAGGCCATTGTCTATGTCCAGCGTCATCTTTCCCTCCCACATCCTGTGTCCTTTCTCTTCCTTACCACTTGGTGGTTCTACTCTAGTCTTTGTAAATTCAAGAAATTGGTTATGTTCTTTTTAGCACAACCTATAAAACAAGATGATAGTTTCAAAGAATGTACCTTACTTTTGAAGATAAAGTATGCTCTTAGGTTCGAATTTAAATTACCTGGTCTAGAATTTAATAACGTTAAATAATAACTTGAATTAATTTTATTTTAAAAATATGTTTAAAATAAAATATTCTAAATGACATTAAGATACTTTTATGATTTAAATAGGTTTCAAAGCACATATTTTCCAGTTATTGATAAATAGTATGAGTTAAATTTGATAATCTATTTTGCAGCAATCACTCTTGTATAACTGTATGTTTGTGAAAAATAAAATTGAATAGCCACTAAATTTCTTAACCTTTTCTTCCTATTTTATTTATATCTCCCGTTTATTGACAATTAGTTATAACTATTCCCAGAATGGAACATGTATGGATTAAGGGGCAGATCATTTGATACGTAAAGAAAGTTAATGACCATTGCCCAGTGAAGTAGGTTTGTGTTATGAAAATCAAACATCTTTCTCCCCTCACAGGATGCCTTTTGAGCTACAGTGTGATAGCATGTACTATCCTATAAGCACCCCTGTCCTCCAGGTTAGGGACAGTGAATCACCGTACAGTTAAGCAGTCTGCCAAATGATCGATTGTGTTACTTTGTTTGCCACCAGCTGGAATAATTAGAGGGTAGTAATAATCACTCCAATTAAAGTGATTGTTTTGCGGCTAGCCCTTGTCTTTTTTTTTTTTTTTTTACCTGAGCTATTTAGGAGAGGAAAAAAGCTTTCCTGCTGGCTGGGGCTCAGAGTACTTCAGCCCTGTGCAAAGGACCAGGAGCCCTGGTACCCCCCCGCCCCGGAGGACCACACTGCTGGGGCGCATCTGTGGCCAGGCTGCTCTGGGCTCCCTGATTTAGCATTCTGTACGCTGTTGGTCAACTCCGGAGGCTGTGACCAGCGAGGTGAGCCGGTCTGCTTATGCATTCTGCAGAGGAGCGCACCTTACCTCTCTGAAGATGGGGCAGTATTTATCATCCAGCCTTGGAGCAGCTGGAAGAGGACAGACCTCATGGAGACACAGCTTAAAACCATAGCAGCCGGTGCACTCGGGTAGCCCTGTCGCGGGCTGTTTTCAATTCCGAATCTAAAACTCTTGTAAATAGTATAAGCAGCTTGACTGCAGGCCAGGACCTGCTTTGATAACCCCTCCGCAGCCTCGGACCTTGCTCTGGGCTCTCTTACAGACTTCCTGAGCCCCGAGGATGGCCCTCACTGAGCGCTGACCGGGTTTAGCTTACACTTCTCCAGCGGGGAGGCCTGTCCCTCGTTCTCGACCTGGAAAACCTGAGGAACTTCTGTGCTTTTCAGCCTTATACGGAGCTGCGCTCCATGCAGGGCCGATTTACCGATGCTGCCCTCCCTCAAGCTCTCTTTGAAGCATCAGGTACTTAGACTCATGCAGTCTTCTACTCAAAGAACAGCCGTTACTCTATGAAGATGTGACAGTGACGATCTCTGTAACCGTGAGCCCGGGATTCCAGAAATCTCCGCTCCCCCTGCTGCTGGAGACACTGAGGCACTCAGAGGCTGCATAGCCCATGGGAAAGGGACCGTAGGAACCCAAGAGATGCTGGGAGTTAGGGTGGCTTCATGAAAGAGCATACTCTTTTGAAGTAGACTGGTATTCTGCCTGCTGTTTCTTGAGCTGGTCAGAGACAACTAGGTGATAAAGGACAACAGGAAGCCCAGCTGCTCACTCCTGGGCGCTGATGTGCACAGGCTATTTGCTTCATAACCAACGTGACGTCGCTACACTAGGTGCCTAGCTGCTCTAACAATATTGATAAAACGGGTTTGAGCTAGTGAGGCTTATTAACTCACTCATTAATTCAACATAAAATAAATTAGTGAATATTCTGACTGGAAAAGTTTAACTGACATAAAAATAGAGCTAGGGTGTTGAAGAAAGACACTGCACTATTTTTAAACACATTTCAAACAATGTCAACGCAAAGCACATCATCACATTAATTTCAGAAACGAGAGCCAGGTTTCATCAGGGATCAAGTTTGGCGTATTCCGGGCCTCTCCCAATGCCTGGAACATATTTTCTAAATATGAAGAAACGTTCTTAGTACAGCGCAGCTTCCAAAGCGTGTAGTGCCGAGAGTGGAGGGTAGCAAGACACAGCCAGTCGAACAGTGGTCCTGTTCTTTGGGGTGTGCTTTGGGATGAGTCCCCAAAGACTAATAAGAATAATGTTATTACAAGGTGAAGCGCAGAAGTTACACTGAGGTTCTTCCAGCTGTAAAATGATTTTGTGAAAAGACTGAGTGATACAGCTCCAGAGTTTGTAAGACAGGAAGCCCTTTTAATAATTAGAAAATTCTCTGGAGCATTTTTACCCTTCCACCAAGTCTGTGGTTGGCTCGTGTTACTGAATTTTAGTGTTGTTGGAGACTCAGCCATCTGCATTTATAACTAAGCGTCCAGCACTACAGATTAAGGGAGGGGCCACTGCGGATTCAGTTTCAATTTGTTTATTTCCTTAAGAGCAATTCAGAATATTTAAAAGAAGTTAGGTCTGGTTGGCCGTCTCTAAGCTTCATTTTATCATATTTTGATATTCTATAAAAAGGAGACAAAACACTGGCAAAACAGGCTCTTTTAAACCATTCTCACATTGATTTACCGTGTGCTTCTGCGCCTGTGTAGGTGTCATGGCACAGGTGTGATGTCTCATCCACCATTCAGATACCAGGCATTGGCATTGGAGGCGACTGTGTTTATGTGATAAGCCCTTATAAGTCCCCGATACATCACAGCTTTGTAAATCCCCAACTACAATCCAGGGTGCTCTTGGTACCCTGAAGTCAAAGCACACTGAATACTTACATGACTTTTAAGCAAAACTATGATTTAATCATTCACGCCTGAAAAGGTTTGATTTCACAGGATGGTAGAGATATTTGTGAATCACTATAGTACCTGGGATCTTTTTGCATGAGGTGGGCTGAAACCAGAAGTGGTGTCTTTGTCATGTCAGTGGCAGGTGTCAGCAGGATCCGCTTATGAGAAAACAGTCCAACCCATGAGCGCACTTTATTCCTGTGCTGTCCTGAACTCAGAGACCCGTACCTGGTGGGATAACGCTTAACATCGCTGAGTTAATTCTTGAGACTAAGAAAACCATATTCGATTCTCAGTACATTTTTGTTGTAATTTTTTGCTGGTAAATTACTTTTTCAGTGCATTAACTAAAATGCATGGGCACCGAAGAATTTCTGGGCAATACATGTATGACACACACATTCTCTTCTGTATTTCTTTACTCAGAAAGCTTTGGGGTTGTTGTGAGAAGTGGTGTATAATAACAGGTAGAGACTATGATAGACAGACAGGCTCCCACTTCTTAGAAGCCTGGATTCTGTATGTATGCCTTATCTGTTAATAAAATAACATATGTATCACAGGATTTAATGTTGAACTGTCACTAAATGCAGCATGAAAGTTTCTGTCCAGTTATCTCAAATCTGCACCACACTAATGTTCTCCTTTAAACAAATATGATCTTCAGTTGGCAGAAATGTATGGAGGAGCAGGAAGATTAATGTAGAAAAGCTTAAAAAATAAGATGCTGGTTAATGATTACTCCTCATCTTCAGCATCAAGACAGATGACATTAGTGAAACGGTTGATCCAGATAGCATTCAGATGTTTTCTCAGGCTCTGTAGAGGACAGTTGACATGCATGCTTGGGCAAGAACTTACAGTATTCTCAGGAAAGAAGGGATCCCAAGGGGGAAATTTACTTTACTTAAGACAACGTTTCCCCCTCATGATATAGTATAAAGCTCTTGATGCAAAACAAATAAACAAGGAAAAAATACAGCTCTCATCTTAAAGCAAATACAAGATAGTTTTCTGGAGCCATTTTGAGTGGCCGTGACCTAGGAACACACATTTAGGTTACTCCAAATTTCATGCTCCATTGTGGAACAGTTTCATGTAGTTTTATGGAACAACAACAAAATGTAAAAAATGAAGGCAAGTTTACAGTGTCAGCAAGTACCTCAGAGCCGCAGTTACAGGAAGAGGAGAAGCTTTTCTATTGACCTCAGATGCTAACGACAATGTTCTTGGCTTGGGGGTTGGTGGAAGCTGTTGGTCTGCTAAGTTAATAGCTTCCAAAAGGTTTTTTAATCTTTTAGTCACAGGGTATTAGCTCTGACAGAGCAGTGGTTAAGCAATGTCATGTTCCAGATGGCTAGAACCAGCCCAATAGAAAGTGACAGGCTCCTGGAGCTGCAGCGTTCTAATCTATGTTACTCCAGTTCTTGTCAGTCAGGGTCGGTGGACGAAGCCCTTTCCAGTCCTTATTCGCAAAGTGTGTGTCTTTCCCTTCACAACCATGACTGCAATAGGAAAAACCAAATCTTTTTTCTCATCCATATTTCCCTCCTGCAAAGCTGGGCAGGAAATCAGGCTTGGGGTTTGATTGCTTGTTTTGTTCTATATTCAACCAAGTGTTCTTGCCCAGAATCACAAAGACATGGTCAGGTCTTACTCATCTTTTTTCTTTTTCTTCTTAAATGAGTTCACAAGGTGAGAAGATGAGACAGACACACACATGCACATAATACACACACAAAGGATGTTAAACAAACATAGCACAAAAGACCAGAATACTGAAAAAGCTTTAAAAATGGATAAATATCCAAATTCCTAAGAGTTCTTTGCTTAGAGGGGGCAGTCTGAAATGTGGTTGACCTTGATTCTGGACAAACACTTCAGGCTATGATGAGGAAGGCAAAGACTGAGCTAATTGCGTATGTGGAAAGGTGGAGATGATGGACAAGTCGCATCTGAGCAAAGATGCAAGGGGACCACAGCGGGACGCCCCGAGATGTAGGGCATGCACTAACGTGAAGAGGTGTGAAAGGAGGGC
The DNA here is from genome assembly GCF_907164565.1 of Psammomys obesus. Taxonomy (NCBI): domain Eukaryota; kingdom Metazoa; phylum Chordata; class Mammalia; order Rodentia; family Muridae; genus Psammomys; species Psammomys obesus. The sequence continues at coordinate 8,945,774 of NW_026590699.1, forward strand.
CCGCAAAAAAGAGCATTTTAGTGGGACCACGGAAAAAGAGAACAATAATCATTTGCAGAATAACTACCAAGTCAAAAATCCCCTTCAGCCCAGGACCAGGGATTTACTTTACTGAGACAGAACCTAAAGCAGTTTGCAAATACTTGTTTTAGCTCTCTGTTCTGGAGTAGCAACCATCACACTGTGAACATGAGAAAGTGTGTAGTGTGTGTGTGTGTGTGTGTGTGTGTGTGTGTGTGTGTGTGTGTGCACATAGGAGACAACTCTTATTTTGACCTTTTGAGACAAGGTCACGCTGAACCTGAAGCTTACCAACTTAGAATGCCTGGCCAGCTACTGCCTCTGGTCAGCTAGGCCACGTGCTGGTTCTTAGTTCCCAGGCCTGGCTTGAGCTGGCATGAGCCTCCATGCCCAGCTTTTGAAGTAGTGCCTAGAATCCAAACCCAAGTCCTCCATGCTTATGCGACAAGCTCTTTACCACAGCCACCATGTATGAGGCTCCCTTTCCTCTTCACATTCTTAATCAAGCTAATGCTAAAGAAAATTAACTACTCCCTTAAACAAATCCTCTAAAGCAAGTGGAAATTCAGGTTTTTTGATATTAAACTTCAGTTGACAAAAGGCCGGAAGCCCAGACTCTTCTGCAGTAAGGCAGAGCCTGGTGAGAAGAATCTTACACTAGAGCTGCCTAGACCTGTTGGAAGGGAAAGGGAGAGAACCTAGTTTTATAACATGGAGAAAATGATTAGAAAGCTCAAAGTTTCATTAAATGGTTCATGCTTATTGATTTTACCAAAAAGAAAGAACGAAGCCCTGATGAATCAGTGAACCCATGTGTCTTCAGCACCAAGGAGCCTGGACCCATCACAAAATGGGAGTCACAGTCAAGAGGAGTTTGAGGCAGGATGGGTGCTGGGCACAGCAGCAGAATTTCAGTGAAAGGCTACTTAGCAACAAGGGGAGGAGGAATTCAGGCTTACAGAGAGAATCTGAGTGTAGATTGTCCAAGGAAGAAGTGAAAACACCTTCCCAGTGTAGACACCCAGAAGAAGCGTTACCTGTGATGGTTGGGCAGGTGTACGTATGTGTGCCTATGTGTGTGTCGTAGTTTCAAATGCTCCTTAAGTCATTCCTTAAATCATTTTGATATCATGGCTGATAACTATCATAAGGAAACAGCAAACAGATCCTCTAAGAACACAAATGTTAAATGTTGTGTGTTCTCCAGAATTTCCAAGGTCATGAGCAGCAAACAAAGCGAGACTCAGTAACTGCTTCAGCCGGAAGCACTAACTGCCAGGTAGCATGAGAGCCTGGTTTGGATTTTCAGGTTTGAAAATAAAAAGTTGCTGTGAAAAATGTTAGAGGCACAATCATCCGACTCCAGCAAGCTCTGTACTCCAGGGGATGATAGCCTTGCACCGATATTAATTTCATGATTGATAATCACACGTTATACAGGAGGGTGACACCTTTTAGTGTTTATGTGAACAAGAACCATCTTGTGTAGAAATGACACTGTATCTGGAACTTTACCTCACATGAGATGCAATTTGACAAAAGGCCTGAACTCCAGACAGAGACATCGGTTAGAGAAATCTAACATTACAGCAATCTAGACTTAATGTAAAAGAGGGCAGAAGTCAGATGTTACCCCAATATTGTAACTAGAATATATTATGTCCTATGTACTCTAGTATCTACTAAGGATCTTAGAGCCTGGATGTGAGTGACAGATGTCTCCAGTACATGACCCTTTATTTTAATATCTGCTGTTGTGAAATGAGCACATTTCTTTATCAAAAACCATTCTCCTTTATCTCATTCATCACTAAGAAGCCACACAAACCCCACAGTTAACTTCTGAAAATATCCTCAAAGGCTAGCATTTCAATTAACCAAATTATTTCTTATCATAAATCATATGCATCCATAATGAAATAGCCTAGATCTGAAGTTCAGGGTTACAAGAGGCTAGCCAAGACAAGACAAACATCAGTCCTGATTAGATGGTGTGCTCAATGCTGCACAGAGAACCTTGCAAAGCAAAAGATCAGTTAAGAGTGTGGAGCAGCCTGGGTTGTGAGACACGCCACTGTCAAGGAAGGCCGGTACTTGACAGACCATTTCTACGTTGGCGAAAGGGCCAGAATGAGCACCTACTGTCTCTCCTTTCCCAACAGCATCTTCCAGCCCTTGGTCACATCACCGGTTACAAACCTTACCCTTCTCTGTAAGTTTAGAGATAATTCTTTTTCCACCTGTGGTACCTCTGGGGCAGAGCCACCAGTACAGTTTCCTCTCTGGACATAGGTATATACTCATGGTACGCCGGTGTGTGCTGGCTCTAGCGGCTCCAGCCGCTCCCCGTGTTCACAGACATTCTCCTGGCCTTTCTTCCTAAGATGGTAGCCTGGGGCTACCGCAGAAACTGCTCAGTTTAACAGAAACCTGTTCTCCCTTGCCTCTCCAGGCCGGGAGCTGTGACTGAGGTACTGTCGGAGCATCAGCATAGCTCCATCTGTGGGCCCTCAGGAGAGCACTCACCTATGCGTGCTTTCTAGCTCCTGGGTTACCTGGGTCCTCAGCGCTCAGCACAGTTCACCTCATGAACTCCTAGCCAGTGTCTAGCGAGGGATGTGGCCCCACTATTCCACCCACCCTTCCTCTGCTCCTCTTCACGGAGACTGGCTCAGGACTGATGCTCAAAAAACCACATGCTTGACTCTCTCTTTTTTGTTTCTCAACTCTTGACCGAATGGTCCTCAGCTTTTTGTCCCTCAAGGTCAGCGGGAACATGGGACCACATGATTAGTTATTGGGCTCCTGCCTGGGACGCTAGAGAAAAGGACAAAGTTGTTCCAAAGAGGTGACTGCAGAACCAGGGGCCATCGAGCTGGCTGCCGCTTCCACCGCCCAGTTCAACTGTATTCTGTTCAGTTCAGCCTGGATCTGGCCTGTTGGATTCTAGACTGGTCTGAGATTAGATAAAAAATAAATAAACAACAACCACAAAAAAATGCATAAAAAGCTAAAATTTTTACTTTGCAAAAACTTCATGTGCCTCTATTTAGCCTATGGGACATGATTTTATTTATTCTGGTGGAAAAATTTGAGAATATTTGTTATTTTTCTTAATTTTGGACAGTTAACATATCCATTCTCATTCATGGCTAGACTCATTTCAAACAACATATTCTTGGAACCAGGAGTATAGATCATATTAAAACATCACAGATGCCAAGATCCTACAAATTATTTTTTGAACTCGAAATGGTACATATTGTTTGGATGTCCTACAGGGTGTGTTTTAACATTTTTGAGGCCACTTAGCTTAAAGCATGTGTCAGCTAACTCTCTTAATTCTAGAGAATTAGGCAGTTTGTATAGAATAATTTTCATAATTTAGATGGTTTCACTGTACCATGCTATTTTCATGTTTGTACACTTTAACCTTTTCACTAATTCTATCAGAATGATGCATTCTGATAGATTTGAGATTCCAAATGTGTTGATTTTCTTTCTTTTTCTAGGTTACAGTTTGCTGATTAGAAAAGTCACCCATCCTGCTGATCCATTCTGTAAATTTATGTTTGATTATTCATATGGGTGATATGAACAGCTTCCTGGCCAACATATTTCAATACTAAGACCTTTTCATGTCTTTTTACCTCCGAAATATGTTAAAGACTCTAAAACCCATGAATTTATTTTATTATTTAGGAAATTCTTTATTAAGTAAAGGTCTGTATGGTTGAATTATAACGGTGTCTTCATGTAAAAGGAATGAGCTATTTTGGAATCACTCTTTCTGTGAGGGCCCATGAAATGACTCAAGTTAATTACAGTTAATTCAAGACATGTGGGGTTTTGTGGCTGTTGCTATTTTATCTAAAGCAAGCCGACATGAAATTACAGCATATTATGTACCATTAGCCGCAGGCTTCCGTGCTAAACACAACATGAGCTAGATTTACTCAAGTTGAGCGTTTGATATGAGAACTAATTATTCCGGATTTAATTTTACTCTGAAAAAAAGGCTATGTATCTCAAACTATATGCTTAGTGCTAAGACTTCTGTGCATGGACGCTGTAACTATGAGGTAGTTAGCTACATTTCAGGCATGTGACTCACTCTCTGGAAAGACTATGCTCTGGCTTTTTAATTAATATTTGGGTATTCTGTTAGGTAGCATTTGTACATAATGCAAGCAGAGTGATTTTAACTAACGATAGTGTCTGCACTGAGGATCTTTAACAAAGACAGAATGGAAACGCACAAATCACAGGATTGTGGTGGATAGAAGGACAAGAAAGTCTGTCTACATTATCATCATCAAAAGATATCCTAATGTTATGCCTTCTTATATACTTAAAATAAAATTAAAATAAATAAATAGGAGCAGCATCTAGCAGAGACTGGTGTTAGCAAATTTCCCAAGTGATCCCAGAAGTTGAAATTCAAATTTTATTTTCAACTTCTATAGTAGCCACAAAGACTTACCCTCATCTAGTTCAGCAGCTGCAGAGAGAACGATTCATGTGGTTTTCATTTCACTTTTGGTTAATAGAGTACGTCTATGAAGACTCATGGTTTCAGGCCCCACTGAGTCACATATCAAGTCAATGACTGGATGTGGCTGAGTGGACATTTTGATGTGGACAGTTGGATCTTTCTTAGCGAAGCGAAGTGCTAAGAGAAGTCTTAATTCTGTTTTGATGACTATACCTTTGCACCAAGTTCTAATTAAACTTACATTCATCGATATGGGTTTGATGTGCGATACTCATTTACTTACTTGAAGTAAATTTCAGAGCAGCCAGTGATCCACTTTGTGGTCTGTGGACCCTTCCCCTTGCACAGGAGCAGATCCCCATGGTGTGTGACAGCAAGGGTTCAGCAGGCGTGCAAGACCCTCTTTACAGGGTCTTGCCAAATTCATTGTATCCCACTCCAGGGAACATGAGTAAACCATAACTCAAAATTCATTCACCCAGCAGTAAGCATTTTATTTGTTTCAATGTTTGGCTATTGAGTTGTGCTATGAATATCCAGTGTGTGCTTTTATTGCCACCCTGAACTGTGCATGCTGGGAAATATTCCACCAAAGCCAACTCCCTCAGCAGATCTGGCCTCCTGTGAAAGCCTTGTGCTTCTACTAGAACACCAGGACAGCAGGTACATTTTACTTCATAATCAACTGGGCATCCTTAGGAGCAGAACTATCAGGGTTCACTTAAAGTTCATAGTGAGAAAAGTATACAGAAGTTTATTTGAACCATTTTGTTGTTGTGTTTCTATAACTACCAAGGGATCTGATTTCCTCATGAGGTCTTTGGAGCATTTCACATGGACACACACAGTTCTCTGTGTCCTACAAAGCAAAGCCATTTCCTGAGGGCTCTGGAGGGGAGCAGAGATGATCGCCTGCCTGCCTCTCTGCCTGAGGAAGCTTTCGACCTTTCTCTTCCTGCTCTGTTGCCCCATGTTTATATGAGAAGACTGTCACATCTCCACATCCCAAGGCTGTTGGCGAGATTTAAAAATACTGTCCATCTGAAGAACCCTCTTGGGCCATTCATTCTAACAAGTTCAGGTTTTGTTCTTTGATACAGCCCTTTATCTGCAGCATTCACATTTACTGTTATAGCACACACACACAGAGAGACACATACACACAGACACTACATCACACAAATAACCTTTGAGATGGATTTCACCTATATACCCCTACAGACAAGTGAAGTTTAATATCAAATCCTAAAGACATTGTTGTGGCCCCAAAGAAAGGCTCTTTTTCTTCCTTCTCCCTCTCTGATTTAAAGACGTTCATTCTCCTCTCTCCTGAGGAGGTGCCCTTTTCTTCAGAAGGTGAAGGGAAAGGAGGCTGCAAGTGCAGATGCTAACTCGATATCCTTCAGCTGTGGCTGTTGGAGGACAGTGCAGCATTCAGGCTGTGGCAGCCTCTTCAGCGTAAGAATGCAACAGTAACTGCCTCGCCAACCTCATCCCTTGAAGTGAGAGGAATCCTCCTTCAAACTCAACGCACAGGCAATAATCCTGGTTTTTTTTTTTCTCTCCTTGGCAGCTGAATAATTAATAGCAATATATTTGTTAGTTTATTAAAAGCTTTGGATTGAATAGGGGAAAGTGGGGAGCATAAATTTGGTTTTTCTTTTTTCTTTTGTTTATTACAAGTGGCTGTCAGTGATGTTTTTAATTCACTTAATATTCTTGTTAATAACAATTCTAATTAAGAAATCCATTAGAAGTCTGTAAAGTTAATTTAACAGGGGAAACCCTAATGGTGTGTTATTGGAATTGTCTTTATAAAAAGAATGCCATGGGCTTTCATGGATTCTCAGCCAGAAACTCCCACCATCTAACTTAATTCATATGTTCAAGCCTTTGCATTTTAATATTGTTATTGTCCGAGTAGCAATCGGAAATATCTCTTCTTGGCTACAGTTGTACAGAAGAGACCAAGGATGTATACCGCCCAGCCTTTGGTAGACGCTCGCTCTGCTATCAAAGCCGAGACCTTAGCTGACCTTCACTTCCTTTTAAAATCACATTTTTAAAATGTATTGTCTGTGTCTATGTATCAGGGACATGTGTGCGCCACAGAGTGCATGTAGCAATCTCTGGTCATCGTGGATGAGTCAGTCTTTTTTTCCATCATGTGGGTGCAATGGATCAAAATGAGGTCATCTGGCCCGGGGTCGGCCCTTGTACCCTCTGAGCCATCTCACTGGATTAGATGGTATGACCCTCTTAGCCATGGCGGAAAGTGGCTCAGTGTATGCTCTTCTCAGGCTTGCCCTGTGCTTGTGAACATGCAGGTTTCCACTAGGCTGACGAAAGCCAGTCACTCCTGTGGCTGCCCTTATCTTATTCCATGAGGACAATCTCCAGCAAGGTCAGGCAAAAGACTTTGGAAGAGTATACACATTGGCAAGGTAGAGGCAACACACACAAGATGCTAAAGCACATACCTGGACTCTGAGGGGCCTCAGCTGATGCTTACTTTGACTAATCGCCGTGGCTCCTATAGGCGTAAACATCTGCCAAGTGTTTCAGGACATCATTATTGCAAAGGCCATAAAAACTCAGCAATCACTCACTGAGCATTAATATAGTTTTCCATTTCTCATCTATAACATACGATTTATTTCCTACAATTCTTAAGTATCAACATGCTGGGATTTTCTGATATACATTGGATAAAACATGTTTTATCTCATTTTGTATTACATGAATAAATAATTAAAATAAGTTGAATTGAGCAAGCATTTGTTCTGTGTACAGTTCACTGTCACTGTTTCAGCATTTCCTGGTGCAAAGATGAGGCTGAGGGGAGTCCCTATGAAGCACACTGCCTAGTGTGGAAAGGTCAAAGACTACAATTCTGGTAACAAATAAAACCATCAAGTTAATACCTTCTGTCTTTGTCACACACACACACACACACACACACACACACACGCATACACACTCACACAAATGTGCACACACTTAGGGCTTAGCAAGTGACCTGGATAACACCAACACCAAATACATACTTGAATACCGAATTGCTGAAGGAATGAATGACAAATGGCAGTATTTGTTAAATGACTCCTGTGCCATCTTCATGAAAGTTAGCTTGGTGCATTCAAGTTCTATGCTAGACCTTTGCAAGCATTACCCACTGCGTATGACAATAACCTCTTAGACTAACTAGTACAGCCCCTCACGCTTAGTGACAAGCAAGCTGTGACTCAGCACGATCCCCACAGCTGAGCTATGGAGCCAACCCAAGCGCCCATGAGCAAATGCGTGAAGAAAGAAGGGGTTACAACCAGCACATAGCGGTTCCATCTTCAGAACACTGGAAACAATGACGTAAGAGCTTACTACTCTCTGCTTTGGAGAGAAGATACTTTATTGTTTTTTTAAAGAAGTTTATGATAGCGATGTCTTATACATGGTTATTTGGACGTGTTTACATGCAGGAGACAGTAGTTCAAAACCAACTGAAAATTGATGGAAGGACTGTGGTCTCGGTGATAAGTATATTTTGAAGTCTCTAATACGGAAATATACCAGTGTGTCATGGTACTGCATTTTTTATATTGATCTGCTGATGTAGTTATAGGTTTAAAGACTGTGTTTTCAGAGTGGAAGCTGATACTTCTGAGTTACTGAGTTTGAGTTATTGAACACAGTATTCCACACTCAGGGATTTAAGCTATTTCTTACACATCCTAGTCCTACAGTATACTTCAAGGAAACCCCACAGAAGAGGAGAGCTCCAGGCAAGCGAAAGGACCCGAAACACCAAATGTCTCCCCCACTCACTTTGCTGTCTCCAGTGCAGCAGCTCCCCCCGTGTGAACCTTGCTTCACTTGACTGTAAAGTCAGCCGGGCTGAGGGGTTGCGGAGGGGCTTGCGAAAGCACTACAGAGGAGTTGTGAACTGAGTGTGGATGACTTCATGTCTGTGCTGTTATCACCACACCGAGCGTGCACCCCATTATTGAACTTCATTTTAAATATGTATCTATGCTTCACAGTGCCCTCTACCTTTAGAGGATGGGGAAAAGGCTGTGGCCTTTTATCACCCGGACATAATGCAGACTAAAAGAATATATTTTTGTAGCTGTTTCAAAATGATTTTTAAAAGATGAAATAAGTTAAAGCTCTTAGGTAAAGTAAAGATTTCAAATGAAGGGGTAGGCAGTAGCTATGTGGAACTCAGGCTAGCACACCTGAATTCCTGGGCTCAAATCTAAGCGATGAAGATAGAAATGCAGGAAGGAAAAGAAAGAGAAACTCTTCAAATAATGTGTGGCTGTGACTGCGTTTTCAGACCTACCATCTGCAGAGCAACAGTCCTGTGTCTAAGACCAGGGGTGTGGCTAGAACTCAGCTCGGGCCCATGAGAGCCTTGATGTGGGATGTGAGGTGACTCAGTTGCAGTGCCTTTCTGCTTAACGCAGGAAAGAAACCTCCACGTCCGGGTCTTACACCTAAGTGCTCTACATAGCACAATGATGCCTCACATCTGCCACTCCCAAGACTCATTTGAAACAGTGTTGACCTGAGCAGCCTGGGAGACCTCGACCGAGCACTGGCAGGGTGGAAGTCAACTTTCAGCTTAATCTTTATTCTTAAATTGTTTTTATAGGATTTTATAACATTTTAATGGCTATAATTTTCATTACTAGTTTTCTTACTAGTTCTGCTGCTAAGTTTAATGTAATTTTGAAGCATTTCTAGGAGGAAATATTTGTCTTTGCATAACATAATTAAGATTTTATGTTAGAAATCAGCATGGAATTATGATCATACTCCTAAATTAATTTCTAAATTGTTAACTTTTCAGGGCTATATATCTTCTCCAAATTGAACTTACTGAGAATTTCATTAGTATCCAAGACTCATCATATAAATGGGCCAAGTATGAGGGGAAAAAAAAAAATCAAAGTTAAAATGAACTTCATGAGAAATAATCAAGTATTTTAAATGACCCATATCAAAACAAACAAGTATGTGAAATGTTAATGTGGTGCCCATTAATTAATTTTCCAATGGTTTATGCAGTATGAATTTTCTACTCCATACCAAAAACCTAATATGTTATTATCACTTGAACTGTCAATGTTCAATAATAAAAATTTCATGTTTATTGTGAGTGAGCACTGCCATAAGAATGACTAATGTCCACAAAAGTATTGGGAGAATATTCTGGCATAGATTTTATTCATTGATTCAAAAAGTAAGCCAAAATAATCAGAACTCTCTGAAAATTCTCATGGGTCCCTTACCAGCTGTGCCTTGAATGGGAGCAAACATTGCATGGAGCAAATTGACAAGATTGCAGAGGAAGGGGAACATTTTCTTGAAAACTTTGAACATTTTGAAGTTTTCCTCTGCTCCTCAGAGTCCAGTTATATTGCCTTTGTCCTATTTCTTTTTTGTTTGTTTTCAGTTGAGTCTCTGTGCACTTAACCAGGTCCCAGCACCTGACTAGATTCTGTTTCTAGTATAGTGGATTCTAATTCTATTGAGGAATAAGACATTTTTTCAAAAAGTGCTTCTTGGGTAACTATTTGAAAAGAAACATTTCAGTAAAATTAGTACAGCCATTAGCCACCTTGTAAAGTTAGTTGTGGAAAAAGTGATGCTCTAATCACCAGGAAGACAAATTCCGGAGTGTCAGATTGCACAACGTCAGGAAACACTGCAAGTGCGAATGCAATGCAAGAAGAAACACTTGAAGGGAGACGATCAGCAGACAGAGGCTCAGCAGACAGAGGCTCACAGGAGTAGCATGGTGAATCCAAAATTGTGGGGAAACAGCTAGAAAAGCAATGCACAGCATATGTCTGCAAAGATGAGCATTCTGGGGAAATATACAGAAAAGCCTTTAAAAATAAAAATACAAATGTTCAATATACAGTAATCAAAAATACAATTTTTATGTTCAGTTGAGAACGTGGGAAAAAATGATAGGATGTTGACAATCAACATCAAAGATCTAGATCATTATTTCTCTTAAAAATACATACTATACACATTCCCTCTGTGGGTTAGTAATTCCTGAGTCATATCTCAGAAGCAGATGGATGTTTCTGGGTGAGACTGTTCAATGGAGATATATATTAAGAGCAGAGGGCAGAGTTGTATCTCAGAGTGTTTGTGCTACTGAAATACTTCAATAAGATAAATCACCATGAAAATGACCTGGTATTCTGCATGTTTCTGGAGATTACAAGGGTCCTTGTTTGTTCTGAAACTTCACTGAGACGGAGGTAGAGGCCGTCCACACTTCATCTGATGCCCGCACTCCTGTTTGCTGTTCTACACTGTCATCAGCTTTTTATGGGCAATCAGCCTAGTGTTCTGGACACATGCCAGGCTCTACAATGATAAGCAATTAATGTTATGTTTCCCAGTAGGACTACTGGTCTACAGTGTTGTTTATCATGGAGTGGCTGCTGGCTTGCGCAAACAGATGGAATTTATGCCATGGTACTACTATTCAAAAAGTGCCAGACAGGCCTTCACAAACAGGGGACTATACAACAGTCACAGTTCAGGCAGAGAAGCACAGGTTCTTGTTTAACTTCCAAAACTGTAAAGATAATTGCTTGGCCATTGCTCCATTCTGTGGACCATATACCATTTTTTTAATTTTTACTTACTGAGCACTTACTATGCACCATGGCTCTGGGGACAGAGTGGCGCTCAGGTTAATTAATTCTTCCCATGCTAGTGAGGGACACAGGTTGTACACAGGTAAACAGATGCCCTTCAGCTCCTGTGTTTGTGCAGAGAAGTAAGCAAAGGAGAGAATCTTGTGGAGAAGGGAATCAGGTGATTTCTGAATAGGGCTCTTTGTCCTCTTCTTGGTGACAGAAATATAGAGGAAGCCACGCCAATGTTCCGTGGAGTAGACGGAATGCCCACACCACAGAAGTGGAAGGTCTCACTGGGCTGTGACTCAGCCAGCTACAGCTGAGTGAGAACGAGGCACGGGCACCCAACACTGGACTGTTGCCTCTTGACACAAACTCTTAAGGGCTCACTAGTGCTGGAAAGATGTGAGGAGTGTGTAAAGGCAAGGCAAGAGGCCTCTGAAGGGATTTTAAAGCATACTGGAGTATCCAAGGACCTGGAGCAGCGAGAAGTCAGTCCTATGCCTGTCAAAACATCCTGGGGCATCTTCCTTCACTTCCAGTGATGGGCTGCATCACATGGCAGTTTTCTTGGTTCAAGAAAAAGGAAAGGGATTTAACAGGCTTGTCACCCTGTCGCACGGTGGCACACTCACAGTACACTTCCAAACTCAGCTGTGGCTTGTGGCTGCTGTGCCAGGCTGGCTTGAAATAGATGGACACTCAGCATCACCCAGTTTTTACAGGAATGTCCCGGGCAGATCAGTGGATTCAGTCATTGTGTGGCACAGAAGGTTTTCTTCACAGGAGAGTCAGGACTATTGAGAAGCAACTAAGATTCCCAAATTGTTGCCAGTTTTGTGAACAGTTTGATTACCTAAATCTCTGCTTCCCAACTTCCTTCTTCTATCTACACTGTTCTCTTCCTAGCTTCCTGTTTCTTGATCACGTTGCTATCTCACTAAGAACTTAGATGGATGTAATTGTTTCTCAAAAGCACTTTTGGTAATGAAAGACTCCAGTCTCCTTCCGCCCTTTGGTGGCCCTTCTTTCTAGTACCAAGGCTCTACCCTCTCCTCTCGGTGCTATGTCCTCAGAAAATCCACCTGGGTACACAAAGCCTTGCTGTTAGGTAGCTTCCAGCTTAGGGGTAGAGTTAGGAAGGTGTGTCAGCACACAGCTTGCTCAGAATGTACTATCCCACTGGGTGTGTGGTTTCTGTATGGTCACTACTCCCACTGTGGAGACAGGGTATGTTCCTGTATGCCTCCAGCAACCGACACTGGGAAACTGAGGTGTTATCTGGATGACTGTTAAAGAACAAAGGTTTCTAGGACACAATAACTCTTCTGCCATTAGACATGCTTCTGTCTTTAATTCATTGATTTATTTTGTGTGTTTGTGTACATGAGCTTCCACAGGCCACAGCACACATGTGGAGCTCAGATGAAACCTTTGTGGAGTCAGTTCACTCCTTCCACATTATTTTGTTTCTAATGCTCACACTCAGGTCATATGGCTTGATTGGCAATACCTTTACTTGCTGAGCCTCTTGCAGGTCCTATATTAAGTTTCAAAATTGCCATTTTTAACATGCAAAATGTTATAGCATTATATATATTAATTTCAGAGATTATCCTGACTTACCTTTATTAAATAATGTTCAATTTAAGACTATTTGCATTTTACCCACATGAAATTTGAAATGTGTGGTATTTATGTTACAATAGGAAAGGCCACTTCCATTTTAGTGTCTGAATGACGCTTACATTCTGTGTGCTGATGGCAATACTTCTGGTTCTGAAACATTAGAAATCTTGAGTTTTTAAGTGACAGGAGTTCAGGTAGGCTTCCACTTCCTGGAGTTTTCCAAATTGAGGGTGAATGTGTTTGATTCACTGGGGTCAGGGATACTTAATCATCCTATCACAAGAAGAAAAATACAGGACTTAATTATCCTAGAAAGGGGAGGGGATCTCCAAGAACAGCTGAAGATCACTACTAGACTAAGACCCACAGCAGGGTGGGGCATTTCTGGGAATTCCCACGTGCTTGCTAGAGCAGTTTCCTGATCAAGAAAGGGTCCAGCCTGTAATCTTCCCTGATGGCTATGTGATGGTCCTCATCTCCTTCAAGACCTGAATCACCCAGATCAGGGAAGACTGTTAGCACCCCACTGAGAAAATGAGCCCAACATCATGGACCAAGTGCAAATAAATGGCTATCCAGAGATGGCTGACTTCAACCTGATTCAACAGAGCCCCATATAAGGGCCAGAGTCTGATCATCAACATCAGAACACTGAAGAGGAGGTGATAATGCATTAGCCCATGAAAGGCAATTTAAAAATAAGGCAAACAACTACCAACCAGAGGAAGATCATTTGTGACATACAAGTTCAATAAAGAATACTCATCCAGAATTTAAGATTGATACTTATGCACTAACATAAGTATCAAACGATAAAAGCAAACAACTCACTAAAAATGGGAAAAATAAGTGGAAAAAATAAATGCACATAATGTTTTCCAGGGAAGAGCTATGGACAGAAAGTACACCCAGGATAAGATACTCAACATCTTGAGCCATTGGAGAAGCAAACCACCACTCCTTCAAGATGCTACAGCCCACTGGAAAGACTGACACCTGTTTTAAGTGTTTATTATGGACAACCATGTGCAGATAAACCAGTGCTTCTAAGTATCTGAAACAACAATTGAAGTGAAACACTACAAAAACAGCCTAAAAGAATGAAGCTATTTAGGAAGCTATTTGTCAGTTCCTTAGCAGAATCAATACATACTACTCCTAGAAGTTTTTCTACACAAAGCTAAGAATGCATCTTGGCTCACAAGGCTTACATAAATGACTATGAAGACTGTTTCTAACAGCTTCAAACTAGAGTCAACCCTGGGAGGAACCAGACGAGTAGAGAAGATACTCTCTAAAGTTGCATGGCTTCTGATTGTATCCACATTCCAGTCTAGAAAGGACCTGGGGCTGTAAAAATAAGGCATATATTAGGGGTCCTTGGTGGGTAGGGACTAATGGAATCATGTGACCATATTTAAGGCTCCTTAAGGAGGGATGGGCTTCCTTCTGATGAAGGTGATTCTATGGCAAAGGTTTGTAGCACCACACACTCCAGATTAACTAAAGTTCATGAAAATTTTAATATGTTTTATAAAATGGGTCCACCATGCTTCCTGTGATATTGAAAATCCAGTGACTTTTCTCCAGTCTGTCTTCTATAGATCCATGTTCAGAGTTGGAAATGGTGGGGAAAACCGTGCAAGCTGGAAACTCTCTTCTCCTTTTTGATTTTTTTTTCTTCCTAAGACCAAGTTCCTATGCTGCTCTCCCAAGATGTTTACATTCACAGATTTTCTACTCGCAGCTGCTGAACTCTGACTTTGGAAATCACCTCAAAGCCAAGATGTGTAAATGTTATACACACAGCAACTTAGCCAGCCAAGTCAACATTTTCTCTCAGAAGTCAAGGTTTTGAGTTCTTGAAATTGTCAAGGTCAAGCAACTTTTAAGCCATCCGTGTTCCTCCTTTTGATTCAACTTTCTTAAAGCGAATCACTACCTCTGCACCAAGGGTATTCTACAATTCAAATCATCAGACTGCAAAGTGCTTTGAGACCTGGGGATCCAGAGTGATTCAAGTGCTAATTATTGCTCTGTGCTGCTCCGATTCCAGTCTGCAATCATCCCCTGTACTAGTGGGCTATCGGGCTGCCCTCCTTTCCCCACTCTCCTGTTACTTGGTTGATCATTCCTCCTTCCTACCCCTATGCCTTCCAACTTCTCAGTGCAGATGTCCTAGCTTGGGGCTAGCAATTCTCTCCCCTCACAAATGCTTTTCTTTGAAGAACAGTCCATTGCCATGGTTTTCCCTGCAGTCTCTGCTCTAGCTGCTTTATTTAGCTCTAGAGATGCATTGTCAACCAACTGGGTAATTTGTATGAAACTTTCCTGACAACTTTTGACTCCCTGTATTTAGAGGTCACACTCCTGAAGAAGATTGCAGGTGCATCACAGGCAGAAGCTGAACTTGAAGTGCTTTCGGGGGCACAGTCTTATTACTTTAGAGGATGAAATGTGCACGCAGAGACTTATAATCAAGACACTATTTTATAATGCGAACATTAAACACACTTCCACATCCATCAGTATGGACTTGTCTGTATAAATTACAGGTAATGTTTTATATTGCAATTTTATATATCCCTTTTAGGATTATAGTTATTGACATAAATTATACCCGTATTATTTTAAATAAAAACAAGAGGTCATGCATTTTTAAGACTAGCAATCCTGGCTTCAGTGTGTCATATTTTCATAATATGACATCTCTTTTCACCTGAGGGATATAATTTGAATGAAAGTCTTTCAGTCTTCAGTGTCCATTATGGCACGTGTTATTTCCAGTTACAAGCAGGCAGATGGAGCTCTGCAGGTACCAGCAGGGAACCTCAGTGACTCAAGTGCCTGAGTGCCTGTAGTTGACATCTTAGCACCCAGAATTCGCCATCAGGGCTTCTTGAGAGTGGGCTGGCTCTGCTAGTCTGAAAGTCCATCATGCAATGGCATATATTACTATCCTGCCCTGAGGTTCTGAAATATCTGTGACCTGCTCCCCTGACTTGCTAGAGTCTGTCTCTGTCTGAAGGGTGTGCTGACCTCTGGACGGCCCACAGCTCGGAATTCCTGCTTCCTTATGACTCCCACTCAGGACTTCTCCCCAGAAACTTTTACCAACAACCTATTTGTCTTCTCTCAGTTCTCATACCCATCTCCCCTTCCAAATGCCAATCAGCTTGCCCACCCTCTCGACAGCCCCCCTTCCCAACCCTCAGCTGGCTGCGTGGAGACAGGACAGGCCCCGGTGCTGACGCGTGTGGCTAACGGTCTCTTCCTGAAGTTCACCGGGCGCTTTAACAGACCCCTTTGCACACACCCAGAAGTGGACAGCACTGTGCTCTGTAGCCAGGGAATGTGGAACTACTTGCGGTGTTTTGTGTGGAGGGACTGCCCTGTACAAAAGCACACTGGGAAAGCTTTGAAAGAAAAGGCTGAAAAGAGAACAAACCCTGTAATGATAAGTGATGCCAACTCTAAGAACTAGTGACAGTAAGAGAAACTAAGAAAAAGTTCAAGAAATTAAAGATAAAATAATTTGTTGTTTTCCATGTTGTCAGAGAGAAGGAGGTCTGATGGGATTAAGAAGAAAAACAAGCAGTAACTCTCGGAAATTAGGTTTGCCTTGTTGCCAACTGATAAATCTATTATTTTCTCCTTGTGCTGCCAAGGATTTGGGATCTAATCAGAAGAGGATTTACTTCCTGATGGCCTAAACTATGATTTCTAATCATCCCTGTTCTTTGTAGCAAAAAAGATTCTAGTCTTTGAGAGAGATCTAGAAATAACAAACGTCTGAGATGTTTGTGTGCATGTGTGTGAAAGTGTATGTGGGAGAGAATGTATGAGCAACTGTGTGTGTCAGTTGTGTTTGAGTATGTGATAAAATGTGAGTGTGAGAGTGTGTAGCTGTGTCAGAGAGTATATACATCTGAGAGAGTCTGTGAGTGTATATGCTGGAGGAGAAAGGGTGCTGGTGAAGATGGAGGGAGAAATGGAGAGCCCAGCACCTCTTCCTCTCTAGCCAGGTGGATTCTCAGCAAATCCACATCAGGAAGATGTAGCTTTGGGAGAGGACTACCATGCCTGTGCAATTTTAAACTCTTCTTTGCACACTCAGGCAGATATCTCCTGCTTTGACAACCAGCTACTGAATTTAAATGCCAAACACATGGAAAAGAAGGAGGACACGAGCCAGAGGACCAGGGCTAGCTGAGGAGTGGTTGGAAAAGTTTCTTCTGGTCCATATCTGTAGCCATAGTGGAACCACTCAGTGCTTGTCTAGCTTCCAGAAACGTGTTTATAAGAGAAGCACACTCCCCACCAATGACACAATACATACACACACATGAATATTCTTTCATTATACATAAAATCTATGGAAACGAGATGGGTGTGGAAAGCATATCTGAGAACCAGGGCTTCGGGGTGGCTGAAAGTTGGGCTTTAAATACGGCTATCAGAGTTAAGACGCAGGAAGAGGGGTGAACCGCCATCCTGCTCACTCACACAGCTGGTGAATTAACTCTTCACCCTCCTTTGAGCAGGCTGGTTCTTCCTGATGGCAAGGAGTGTCTCCTTGACTGCAGACTTCAGCCCAGCTCCTTGATGTTGTCTGATAACAACTGAAATGTTAGCCTCAGAGTTTTTCTGACTGTACGGACTTTCTTCTGTGTTTCCAGAGCATGGCCAGAAGTCAGCCATGTGCTCAGCTTATTTTTCATTCAAGAGTATTTCTTATTTAGTAACACAGCCCTGGTATGGATTTCTAAGATCGTCGGCCCCTAGAGCTGGGCTGGCTTTGTTGCCCCAGCAGGAAGGGACCCTGGCCTGTGTCTTTCCAGTAACTGTCCTCTCAGGCTTTCACACCCCAGGCTCCTTGTATGCAAACAGCTACATTATTAGGTTCTTTACAGAGGCATCCTGTGAGGCTGATGTGCGCACTGCTTATGGAATGCTCCAGCATGTAAGCCCGGGCTGCAGAGCGCAGCAGGACTTGCTCCTAGCTCCTCTGTTGTCCTGTGGATGTTGGACTCTTGGTAAGCAGCTCATGTGTGGGATGACTGACAGAAAGCCAAAGGCAGCTTGACTCCCAATGTCAGTTCTGCTGACATCATTTCCTTTGACCATTTTTACAAGACACTGGTTTTATGTGCCTCATCCTCTGAAAAGCCAGAGTGATCAATTTCCTTACTTTAACACATCTTGTTCTGAATGTCTCTGACAGTGCCTGCCACATGCTGAATTAAACCTGCTGCCAGAACGAGCCCCATCATGCTCTAGGCAAAGGGATCAGCATCAAGGGCCACCACAGAGCAAAAGCTAGGTTGGCAGTCTCAGGAGTTCCTTACTTCATATTTAAAAGCCATGCATAGACGCATGGCAATATAAAGACATAACTTTAATTTAGTCATCAGCTTTAGAAATATTAAACCATAAGTGATAATGTGCTTTAATACAATATAACAATTGAATTTGGTATTCAAACTAATAATTTATCAAAGGGCATGTAATTGATATCCAATCCAATTAACATACTATATTAATTCATGTAATTATATTATAATTATAATGAATAGAATAATTTTATCTGGAATTACAAAGGTAGATTCATTGTTAAAATTTGAGCAGAGATGAAGGGAAAGTCCACGTAAATTACCTATACTATTAATATGTAAATTGTAGAAAGGTAAAGGGTGTCCCTTCTTTGACCCTGCACATGCTTTCTACGTTAGGTTTGACTAGCAGTTAAATCCAACGACTCCCAAAGACTTTCATGGACTGCTTCTCTGCTGTAGCCCTCTTCCTCTTGGTAATGTGAGTGAAAGGCAAACTTTGTGCTGGCTAGAGTGTTGGTCAGGGAATGCAGATTAAATGTCACGAAATGCCTGATAGGACGTTGCCTGTAGAGTTACAGCAGAGAGACCTTCTGCGACACTCCCTGTCCTGACAAAGGCAGTAACTACCTAACAGCTCAGGCAGTGTTCCCTGTGCTGGGGAGATTGGGAAGACAGGTCTGCTTGCTGTTAGCATTGTACAATGTCCCGCAGGAGCCTGCCGCTGGACCAGACCCTAGTGCTGTTCGGAGGCCTGGTGAGCTGTAAGTTGCTTCCCCTGAGTCTGTTAATCTCTTCACTAAGCACGCTCCTTATCATGTCATGTGGTAACACAGTTCCTCCTGGGCACCTCCAGATCAAAGGGACTGGAATTAATGCCCAGAAAGAGTTCCATTTCCTTTTGAAAGGCACAAAAAACATACTGGGTGGAAACCAACACAAACTCTGTTTTTTTGTTTTCTTTATTATCAGTTGCAAATGCTTATCACAAGTTGCTACTTGATAGAACTGAAATTGTCCTGCAGGAGCCCTGTAAATTTCACACAGCAAAGGATTTCCCCAGGGGCCGCCTCACCACCTTACCGTTCTGAAGACCTACCCACAGTGTTTGGATTTCCTCTGTGGCTTCCTTTCACTCATCTCAATTTCTTTCCCCACGGGGGCTTCTCTGGCTACATCTTCCTCTTGGTTCCCTTAGCCTACTCTTATTCTCCCAGAAATTATTCCAGTCCTTTTACCTTGCATAAACATACTTCACATTCACTTTCCCAAATGGAAGACTGTGGTACAGAGATGTTCTCAGACTTGTTTAAGAGACCCCGCCTGGAAACAAGCATTCCTGGTGAGCCCCCCCAGATAATGAAATGCACAACCTCAGGGTACCCATGAGTACTCTCAAATTGGGGGAGCCCTCATACGTCTACACCTACTTCCCATGACACAGTGTCTCACATCACCTCATCGCTGCTCTGAAAGCAGGCACCACTTTCTGACACACATTGACTTTGTCTGATCGTGGCTGTCTCTCCCTCCGTTTCCCCTACACTGAAAGCTTCAAGAAAGCCATGACTGTGCTTTGGAACTTGATAGCTCTCAAGAACATACAAATTTACTGGTGTGTACTCCTGCTTGTGAACACCAATTGGCATGCATGCCAGTGATGAAGACGCTTGTATTTCTGAGTGCTGTTAGACATCCCTTTTCTTCTAAAGTACATAGAAAAGAACATCAAGTTTCTTTTCATCAGTTTCAGGAAAGCTGCCCTTACCCTTGCCTAGGCCTAGATGCCCCAAATGCTAGCACCTGTACCTGTTAAGCAAAAAAAAAAAAAAAAAAAGACAAATAATTGGATGTAGCTGCAGCCAAGTCTGGGCCCCAGGAACCCTATCTACTTCTTGAGATTATTTTAGCTTATCAACTTAAATACCTTTCTTTCTTCATCATATGCTAATATTTGATTCTTTAACATGAAAACAAGTGGAAGCTAAAACATACCTTTTCAGAGAAAAACATAAAAATCTCTCTCCATCATCTTCAACAATCATTTGTTTTCTCTCTTTCTGCTTTCCCTGCATTTGAAGACCGAAGTGCATTTTCCCAGCTTCATTTGTACTCTGTCCTGTTTCTGCCCAAGATCCCTGAGATCATGCGGAATCGATCAGTAATCCTGGCAGCTACTGCTTGATTAAAGACTAGGAATAGGTTCTGGAGAGATGACTCAGTGGTTTAAATCACTTACTTCTTTTCTGAAGAACTGGGTTCAATTCTCAGCTCATACATTCCAGTTCCAGGGGATCTGATGGACTCTTCTGGCCTCCACAGGCTCTGTACACATATGTACACATACACATATGCAGGCCAAACACTTTACAAAGAAATCTTCCAAAAATGGAGGTTAGGAATACAATCACACTCATTCTGAGTAGACACAATTGTGATTTACTTTTCTAAGATGTGATTGTTGTGCACATAATATTTCTTAAATTGTGTTATTATTTCTTAGTATCTGGAGGCTGGAAGTTAATTATGAAAGCAGTACATTTTAATTAAACCATGAAAAGTTAGATTCAGTTGTCAAATGAAACCAAACTCCCATGCTCATTCTATGATGTGTGCTGTTTAAAGAAAATGATCACAGTAGTTTTTCGTCAGTGAGAAAGAGCATCTAAACAAGTAGACTTAAAACTTAAAATTGTTTGGGCTCGTAGGTTTGGAGGTTGTCTACCTCCTTGTTGTGGGCTTATGTCAAGGCAGAACTTCTACATAGGATATTATGAATTAAACTTGATGAAGTTGTGGTAGTTAAGAAGAGAGAGAGGTGATGATGAAGATGGATAGATAGATAGATGATAGATAGATAGATAGATAGATAGATAGATAGATAGATAGATAGATAGATAGA
>NW_026590699.1:8966831-8981921 GCF_907164565.1 Psammomys obesus
AGATAGATAGATAGATAGATAGATAGATAGATAGATAGATAGATAGAATTTTGGGTACTTTATTGGGTTATTTTTCCTAACTCCCTACACCACTCCTATCCTTTCTAACCCTCCATCACTAGGTAGGAAAGAAAGAAGGTTAAAGGGAAAAGGGGGCATTGATAGCGTTAGATTACTTCCTGTTGATTAGGGGTAAATTTGATCTCCATCATCAGGTTACCTCCAAACAGCAACCAGAAATCCACAAAACAGTAATAAACACCAAACAGCAACCGTAACAGGGGGAGCAGGAGCAGCAGGGGCAGCAGCAGCTTTGGCCTCTTTTGGGGCTCTGGCATTGTCCTCAGCTGGCAAAATCATGCCTCTGTCAGAGCATGAGACAAATTATAGTCAGCTGCTGTGGGCTGTCTGAGGCAGCCTCATATTTCCCACCTGGTATTAAAGCAAAAACATAGTCCCATAAAACTTCATTTTTAATGAAACCAAAAATTCCAACTACTTAAATAGATGACAAATACATGATAAATAGATATTTGATAGATAGAAAATAGAGATCTAGATCTAGATAGATACATGATAAATGATAGATGATAGAGAGCTATAGATTATAGAGAGTCAGATAGGTATGTAGTAGATGATAAATAGATACATTGATAAAAGAGAAGAAAAGGAAAGGGGAGTCGATGGGGAGGAAAGTAGAAGGAAGCACATCTTTGTTAACAGGCTCCCTTGAACCTGGAGCAACACAGGTCCTCACAGCTTCCCTGTATCAGCCTGCATTTGAATCTTGAAGGTATGACTCCGTTCCCAAAGTCCGAGCCTCTGTGCCCAAGGCATTTCACATGAGCGCCACCAAGTTTTTTTTTTATCCTCTTAAAATTCTGCAGTTCAACAAAGCACTTGTGACTCATTCGTTTTACAAGAGTTCTGTCAAGCCTTTTTTCTTTCCTGTTAAAATCCTACAGGCAATGCCCAACAGCTTCAGAAGGATTATTTTCACTTTATTGTCACAATCACCCAGTTGGGCCATCCTGAAAATGTGTCACATTTTTTTTATCACATTCTACTCAGCCCAAAATATCCCATTCATTGTCCTTTCTGTTGGCACTCTCAGTTCCTTTTATACCACAGACCATGCTGAGGGTGCATTTCCTTCTAAGTCAGTGGGGCTACCTTCTCTTTCAACCCTAAAGCCCAGGAAAAATTTCTTCTTCCTAGTGGGTCTCAATGCAGTGCGAGCAGCAGGCCATTTCCACAGCAGCTCCCCTCTGAGGCCAGCTGTCCAGCAGTGGACATGAGGAGCTCTCAGCACTCAGTGGATGGTGATGAAGAGATGATGAAGCAAGACCCCCGATGTACTGAGTTCAGAGCTGGGTTGTGTTACCATTGTAAGCGGCTGTGTTACAAAAGTCTGTGTGACAACATTTTGCTGTTAGTTGTAACAGCTGTGACTGTGGGCTTTGCAGCCAGGTGGAGGTGGCTCCAACCTAGTCCTTGTTAATAACAAATAGATCTGAAGCCAGGCAGTTTCTCTGCTTCAATCAAGCTTGTTTTCCCGTTGTGTGGAGTCACAGTAGTAACTGCAGTATGAACTATCATAAGGATTAAATGGGTCAGTGCTCATAAAGTGTGCCTTACATGATGCCTGGCACCATGAGTTCTCTTGCACTATTTAATGTTCAATATATTATATTGATTCCAAAGATAAATTGCTAATGATGCACTAAGCCTAACCCCATTTCCCTCAAACCATTTCTCAGACCTAATATTTCTGATGTCATCACAAATGTTCAGAAGACAGGGGCTGACCCCTCACACTTCTGATTAAAAGAAAGGCATTTCTTAGCAGTTTCTGTGGTGCTTACGCTGTATTTATATGTGCAATCCATGTTTCCACTCAGGGGCTGAGTGTCTACTTCTAGCAGTTTACAAACGAACAAACTGTCACTCAGAGATGCTAAGAACAAACTAATGAACCCTGAACAGCAGGTGTCACCCGATATCCCTGGCACACACAGAAGTGCCTAAACCACGCACACGAAGCCGCCAGACGCTCCGTTGTTTACAGCTGCCGCAATCTGAAGACCAGGGGTACCTTTGTTTTCTTCACTGTGTGCAGTTCTTGGGAAAACGAGGGAGGGCAGACAGCTTTGGGCAGCTGCTCTGTTTTTAGCTCAACTTGAGCCCTTCCTCTCTAAGGTGGTGTACACTAGTATCTTACAGGCCCAGGCCTCTCCGCGTTTGGCGTTGTTCCAGTCATTCTCACAGAGGACCTGCACTTTCTAAGGCAGGAGCAGGATGAGGCAGAGAATCCACATTCCCCTCTACAGATCCCCAGTGTTTATGTGGGTGTGAGGGAATGCTTCCCTTTATTCTTTATTAACGTCTTCCATCCTTCATTGCTGAAAGGTGAGCTCCTCCTCCAGTACAAAGACAGCAGTCAGCCTTAATTAACTCAGCTACACAGGAAAGCCAAAGACAGCTGCTCCTGCCTCCAACAGGGGCTCTTCTTTCACCACGCAGCCTCCTCAGGGGGAAGAAGGAAATGGCTGGCTGAGAGCCTCAAGGAGTGCAGGATAGATTCATGGTGTAAGGACAACACAAAATGGCACGGGAACAGCACGAAAACAGGCCATTCAGTGTTTTTAAGCTAAAAAGGTCAAATAATAACACTAACTCAGTTAGCAAAAACCATAAACTCTCACCATGCATCTTAGACAGTGATCAATGTCCAGCAGGCAGAACCAGGAATCACCTCACAGCCCTGACGCCACACAGAGCGGCAGATGCTCAAACGTGTCCCCGAAGTCACGGTGTTTACCAGTCCCAGTAAGTCCTTCCTTCCACGAAGTGTTTCTTGTTGACTTCTTTAAGAGTAAGGTCACTGAGACAAATCGACCTCAAACAAATTCAACTAATACCTTTTGGTGTTTAGTTACGACACGCACCGGCCAGATCATTAGCCCTCACACAGAGGTTGCTGTCTGTTCGTGTGGAAATGACCCCAACACTTACCTCAGCTTTGGGCCTTGAAAGGACCAAGCTTTTCCTAAGCATCATCTCATCACCGCTGTGTGGGTCCCAGGCATCTCCCTCTGGAGACAACAGTTCTCACACGACACATACTTAACACTTAACCTAACACTGCAGAACAGAGCCCCAGGTGCCAAAACACAGTAAGCCAGCTCATGGTTTTACCCAGCTTTCAACAAACAAAATGAAAGGAATGGATACCATCAGCAGCCTCGCCACAGTTTCACTCTGTGAGTTCCGGGTTAGAGACACCTTAGCAAAAGCACTTAACTTTCTGATTACCCTGTTTGTGAATTGTAAGCAACAGTTGTGTGGAGAGAAGGAAGGTGCTTGCAGCACCAGCCTGAGATCTGGATCTGACCTCAGAACCCAGGCAAAAGCCATGCTATGTGGAAGGATGTGATGTAGGCCATGCAGATGTGGTAGAGGCCTTGAGAAAGTAGTAAAGGCCAGGAGTAATCCTAGCGGTCAGGAGGCAGAGACGAGATCCCCAGGTGAGCTGGCTAGCTAGACTAGCTAGAATTGGCAAACTTCAAGTTCAGCCAGAGACTGGGACTAAATAGGAAAGGTGGAGAGCAGGTCAGAACACCCAGTGTCAGCTTCAGGCTTCTGCATTCACGTGTGTTACTTGCACAAACACATGTGCCCACAGTGTTAGTGCACAGGCTATTCAGCCGGCCTGCCGTCGGGGTCTTGGCAATGTCGAGAAACATCACCTGCCGCCACTGTGCACCAGGTGTGTGGGGATTAAAGGACCCATCCCAGCTCTCTCGGTCTCTCTCTCTGTATGTGTGTGTGTGTTTGTGTGTGTTTTCTAGCTTCCCTCTGTCCCCATATTTTCTCTCTCTCTGTCCTCTGCCCTCATGGCTCTGTTCCTGTCTGTCTGCCTGTCTCCATGTCCAATAACCCTGTCTCTACCTCTCCTCCTGGAGGCCTTAACTCCTCTCCCTTCCTTTCCCCCAAATAAAGTTCCTTATACCAGATATGTTTCATGGCATAATCATATCTCATAACATGTAACATGCATTCACACATATACATCACACACATGCATGGGCGAGAACTTCATAGTTCTTGGATGCACCATGTTGTGAAGGTCTGTGAATGCAAACAACACATTCAGAGTGTGCTTGCTGTGTGTCCCTCCATTAGTACCACCCTGTTGGCCCTGGCCAGGGCTTGGAAAACTGGAGCATTACTCAGTGTTCCTCTGTGTATTGGTGAATTCTCCCTTCTAGGTTGGTCTCTTTCCCATTCCTTACACCAGATCTCTTGCTCTCTCCCTGCTCTGACTTCCTGTGAGTGTGTATTCAAGTGTGGCTCCAATCCCATATAAACTGAGGTTTCTGAGCAGCCAGCACTGTACCACAACAGGAGCTAGTCACCCAAAGTGCAGAGGATTAAACACCTGGGCTTGGGGCTTGCTTTCAACAATTATAATTTTGTCACTTGATGTTGAAACTACTTCAGATTTTATGTGCCAGCACCTGCCAGTCAATGACGCCATTTCAGCAGACATAAGAAAAAATGTGATCTGGGAAAATGGATAGTTATCAGAAAGTAGAGAGTTGGGGGTGTCTTATACAATTTAGGGTGTCTTATACAATTTATAATTTATAAATCATATAAATTATATGATTTATAATAGTAGGGAAGGACTAAGAGTAGAGATTTGTTTGGGCTTGGGTGCTTTCGAGAGGCACACAGAAAGGGTGGGGTATCTGTGAGTGAGGATCTTCCTGCATCCTAAATTTGGGAAGGCCTAGAGCCTGCACAGCTGTGGTCACTTGCTTATAAAGGCCAGAGGAGACATGTTGATTCTTCTTCGGCCTCACATAATATTGGTTTTTGTCTGAAGTTGGACATGATTACAGAGATCTGACTTATCTGTGGCCACACTGGCCTTTTCTGGCTGGTTTCTGTAACGTGGTGTTCACCAGAAGAAATCAGGGCTTCTCTGTGAGCTGGAGGCCAGGCCAGGATGCCAGAGACAGCAGCTGTTTTCTTCTTTAACTGTCTCTTTACCTATAATTGATATCAGATATTTTCAGGACAGATGGATGTAGGTAGTTGTATATATTTGTCATAGCATCCAATAAATACCCAGTTCTTAATAAAATGTGGTTTTATTTTGTGATGCCTCAGGCATCTGCTGAGTGTAAAGTAATTTCTACTTGGTTTGGTTCTGACTTTGATTTTTTCTGACTTTTCCATCTGAAAACATTGAAATCCGGCCTTCAGTTGTGGGTTTAATTGGGATAATCCTCATCTGCTCTTCTGCTTCCGATGTCTGCTGAGAAAAGCTCTTGGGAATCATGAAAGTTGCTAAGACTCAGCCTCCCCAGAAGTAGGCAGGAAGGAGAACAGGCAGGAGCATTACCTCTTTGGGGGCGTCAGCACACCTCTGCTCTGACGGCATGTTTTGCACTGATACAGACTGCATTACAGGAAAATAGAACAAACTGAAATCTAGTGAAACTGAAGATTCCTTGGAAAATTTCAGAAGGGAATCAACTTAATGATACTTCCCCAAGAATGGTAAGGAATTTTTACAAACAGTGAGTGTAACTTTTTGCTAAGGTCTCATATTATTCTCATCTTCTTTACATACTGGAAAAAGAAAAGAAACAAAACTTCATGCAATGAGTAATATTGAAATTTGGGGGAAAGGTTAGAAGTATTATAGAAAGACATGTGGGAAGAAGATATTGTTCAAGAACAAACTAACCAGAGCTCACATGATTCCAAAAGAAACTGCTTGTTCAGAAAACCCTCCATCCAGTTTCAGAACACCTGCTAGAACATGTTTTCCCACTGAAGCTCTTGTCAAGAACACAATTACAGGAAAACTATTCTGCAGTTCCTTAATTACTAACCTGCTTTAAAAAAATGTTTCATTTTTGTGGAATAAAAACATTAAAATTGTGGCACCAGGAGTGTCCATATAGGGACTGAAACCCCCAGGACATCCTGGAGTACCTGTGTGTGCATCTGTGATCCTGTAAGACGCTCATGTAGTTAGTTATAACATTACTGAAATTAAATGTGTGCATTAGAGCACGTCTTTCATTGCCCATGCATGCATTAACAGAGGACTGAATGTCTACATTTCAGACCATTTGTGCATGAAACAGAAAATCTGATTTGTTTTTTGAAATAGATATATAATGTGTAATTTCATTTACATACTGAGAAAATCTAATTTGTTAAAGTATAATCTGAAAATAATCACTTTTTTATGTTGTGCTGACGCTAACAGAAAATAAACACTTCGTAAGTCTAAGTTGAAGTTGAACACAGAAGTTCTTCTTTCCTTGCATTTTAGTTTTCTCCCTCTGTTCTCCATTTCTGAGGTTGACATGGGTGGCTTCCTCTTGGAGACTTGTGACATTTGGGTCTGTCCCAGTTTCATTTCTGTTGTTATGATAAAATACCTTGACAAAAAGCAATTTCTGGGAGAAAGAGTTTGTTCCGCTTATAATTCCAGGTCACAGTTTATTCTTGCAAGAACATCAAGGCAGGAACTTGAAGCAACTAAGTCACATCTCCAGAGTAGAGAGAAATGTGTGCATGGCTTTCAGTCCTCAGTCCCCTTGATGTAGGCCAGGGTCCCCTGCCTAGGGAATGGTACTGCCCAAAGGGGGCTTGGTTTTCCCACATCAATTAGTATAACCAAGAAAATCTCCCAGAATATGCCCACAGGCCAAATGCATCTAAAAATTTTTTCACTGAAAGTCTTCCTAGATGATTCTAGATTGTGTCAACTTGACAGTTATCTCAAAGCATCACTGGGCTCAGATGTAATAATAACCCAGCTGGCTTCTTCCTTTAAAAGTTTACCTGCTCTGGGCTGCTTTGACTGTTGCAGGGTCAAAGCAGAAGTAGTTCAAATGATGATGAGATCAAGACAGACACCTATGTTTTCATTTTATTGTTAGCATGGAGCAGTTAATTCGTCTTACTCTGATGCAAATGAAGAATTTGAGAGAATAAAAGATTTGCTAACAACCCAGACTTGATGAGTGTCATAGCTCCTACCCCACACATAGCTCAGCTCATATTTTATCATTGAAATGACTTTAATTCATTAGTATTTTAATCAATGATTCAACTATTACACTTTTAAGTATAATATACCATATTGCATTATGCAATTAGTATACAAATATATTAATATATGCATGCATTAATATGCATCATGATGTTAAATATTAGTAATTTCCTTCTATTGCTCATTTGCTTGAAGTATTTATGACCAACCTCAAAGATTCGAATATTTATTATGACACAGGTAAATTAAGATGCTGCTCTGATGGTTTGGATATTTCATAGACTGTGTAGAATTTCCTGGATGTTCCCTGCCTGTAGGTCATAACCTCCTTAGGAGTCTAATGACCCTTTCACAGGGGTCACCTAACACCATAGGAAAACATAAGATATTTACATTATAATTCATAACAGCAGAAAAATTACATTATGAAATAGCAACAAAAACAATCTTATGGTTGGGGTCACCAAACATGAGGAGCTGTATTAAAAGGTCGCAGCGCTAGGAAGGCTGAGAACCGCTGCATCACAGAACAACAAAGATGCCATGTTCTCACCAGGAGCCAAATACCCTCCTAAAATATTCCAATATCATGAGTCATGATGCGTTTTTAAATAGCATTGCACAGTGTGCATCACTTCTGTTCTTACTAACCCTCAGGCTAATCTCTTTTATGTATAAAGTAAGATTTTGAATGAAACAGTAGCACCCAGAGTGAGTGAGGTGGGGAAAGAGCTCAGACATGGGCATGAGTGGGTAGTGCATCCTGGGAACATACAGACAGTTTGTGTCATGTTTAATCTCCTTGTTAACACAGCCATTCCCCCCTCTGAACTTTTTACTTAGCTCGTGATAATCTACTCAACAATGAAATCTAATGTTTCTACACTGATTTCAATAAACCTAACAGGGTATAGTTTGAAAAAAAGAAAAAGCTAGTGTCAAGAAAGTAAAACAATTTAAGAACCAAACAACATGACTTTATAGCAAATTGTCCATATTAAAAAGAGTGAGAATTTGACCAGCCCTGTAAATCTCTCCCTTGAGGGTGTCTGCCTTCCTCTTCTTTATGGAAACAGAAAACTAGGACATTTGTGACAAGCTTGTGATAAGGAAACAGAAAGAAACAGTATGTATGTTTTAAACATGTGACCTACTTGAGTGGCCTGTGCTGATTTTTTTTTCTCTTTTTCTCACATAACCTTCTTTCCTCTATCATGAAAATACCAAAACTTCTAGCACTTAATCCACCCAGAGGTCTGCTGGCCCCATGTTCTAAGTAAGCTCAGAGAAGCTTTACCTTCTACCTAGATTCTGCTGCCACATTCCAGTTAGTCGTGTGCAGTTGTCCCCCAGCCACCGACAGGGCATCTGCAGGCAGAGACTGAAGCCCACACAGCTCATCGTGAAATTCTATCTCCCATCTCAGTAACAATCTCCCCACTGCGGATAACTTCGTGTTCTCTGTGCACTGAGTGCGGAGGGGGACCCTTCTGATTGTTTACAACTTCCTGGAGCAGATAACTTACTAATACAGAAATGGTCACTCAAGACCTTCAGTGTCCTTCTTCCCACATATTGGACCACTCAGGTATGGGAACTTTCCTGATAAAATTTCAAATGTGTGATAAATTCTTAGTACCTATATTTTAAAAGATACAACCACCCAGAGATTCTATTACTTTACATATACCCAAGAAAAGTGAAGGGAAAACATCTGTACTGAAAAATTTTTTATAACTGTTTATGGCAATATTATTTTATTATAGTCAGCAAATGAGAGTCAGCAAGTTAACAACAAAGAAATTCTACTCTTCTAAATTCAGGTAGGCTTTTCAAGCCTTTGTCCTGATAGCTCTGCTCATTTGTCTGTCCCTGCGTGCACGGAGCTTCTTTTTAACTGTTATTGTTACTTATAGGAGTGTTTATCTGCCTGTTCTGTGCACCGCTTACACCATAGACCTGTAGAGTTCATCATGCCTGGAAACCGGAAGTTAAACAGGCCTGTGAGCGGCCATGTGGGTGTTGGGAACCAGACCTGGGTCCTCACGGAGAGAAGCCAGGTCCCTTAGGCCATCTCTTCAGCCCCCTCACTGAGGTTTTAATGTGAGAAATCAGTCTTGGCCACATACAATTCAGATACTAAATGAAATATTATGCGAATGAGGTTGATTACTAAGAAATTTAGAGGAAGCCGTTGCTCTGCCCTAGGCCGCTGCGGAGGCCCCTCCGAGATTGCACCCAAACAACACCCTGGCACCGACGTTAACGCCGCAGCGCTATACTGCAGTCTACACAAAGTATGGCCGCCCTTGCCCTGGCGCTGTCAGGTGCTCACAGGTTTTCTGAACTCCAACGCCTCTAAACGTGGCTTAAGGCCCCCTGCACATGACGACATGATCTGGAGAAGACCCCCTTGAAGGTGGAATCTCTGTCCGCCTCCTTCAGTGCTGGTTCTCGGGACCTGAAGTGAAGCCCTTCGTGGAGTCGGTGTTTGGTAGATGTCACAGAACTAGCTGATGTCTGGGGAGGAAGGGAGGAGTGGACCTCAGAGCAGGTTCCGTGGGGAGGAGCCTGTTGGCTCCTAGGCTTGGGTGATGATCAGTCCAGTTTGAACAGTGCCGGATGTGATGATGGCAGCTGAAGATATTTACAGAGACAGGCTGTTCTGGAGGGAGGTGCTACGTTCAGAAAATAAGGTGATCTGTTGGATAGTATAATGTTTTAAAAAATTGAATTAAAGTTATACTTAAATCATAAATTATAAATTAAATTCAGGTCTTAGTTTGGAGTCACCAGTACCGAGAACATTGGGCTTCGCAAAGAGAATGCAGCTTCATAAAGGACTCTTCCTGTGGATGCAATTATGCCTTTGAGGTGATAAGCAGCTATTTCTACACTCACATCGAGCAGCTGACATGTCTACTCAGAAGCTGGCTTATTTTGTCTTATCTGTCTTCTGCAAAGGCTGTGGCTCCAAATGCCTGCAAGACTGAATGGGGCAGGGAAGAAACAAATGAGCTGCCAGGGGGAATGGCATTGGCACTGGAGAGGAACCGCCTACCCGACAGGCATGACATTCAATTTTGTCTTCTGACCCTGGAGGAGAACAGAAGCCAGCTACTGGTAGGACTGGGCCCGAGGGAGCTCAGTGCACCGAGGTCCTGCTAACCAGTCGCCAGCAGCCCTGGGGCAGCTGCTCTCTGGGCACTGGCCACCTTCCAGGAGCTGCCAACCGTGGAGCACTTAATGATTATTTTTCGCAAGAACAGATGTGGGCAGAACGCCTTGCCGTTTTAATCGGTATTTTTAAACTGGAAAAGAAAACTTCATCAAGTAATGGTAGCTGCATTAATTCAACGGTGCCTCACAAAAGTGATTAGAAAGTTAGCTCCCCAAGAAAGCATACATTCAAAGGATTACATAAACATTAGTCATGTTTATGTTTTTTTCT
This sequence comes from Psammomys obesus, assembly GCF_907164565.1. NCBI lineage: Eukaryota > Metazoa > Chordata > Mammalia > Rodentia > Muridae > Psammomys > Psammomys obesus. The sequence continues at coordinate 8,977,367 of NW_026590699.1, forward strand.
TATATATTATTATATGATAAAATATGACTTGTAAAATTTACTATTTGGAAAATTGAAAAAAAAAAAAGCATGGTGCGCTACAAAAGTTGTAAAATACAAGAATAGACTCTGCTGGGGGATTTGAGACAGAGGACCATGAAGGGAGGGGCTCAGGCCAATTCCATCTGCCTAAGGAGATGGTCTGGGAAGCAAGTGTCTCTTCAAGTTTCCTTCCAAAAAAGCAAAAACTGCATTTTCCTAATTTTCACACTAACAATATAAAGGATTTTCAAAGAGCTTGTCTCGTACTTATATTTTGCAATAACTTCCATGGTTAAGAATATAGCTTAGTTGGCAGAGCCCTTCTTGAACATGCCGTAAACCCTGGGCTTGACCCCAGCACTAACTACACCTGATGTGTTGGGATATGGATGTAATCTCAGCACTTGAGAGGCAGAAGCTGACAGATTAGAAATTCAAGGTCTCGATGTGGTAAATTAGGATCAACCTGGGCGATTATGAACCAAGTATTACCAAAAGAAAGAGGAGATGGGAAAATGGGGACGACAGGAGAGGGAAGGAGAGGGAAAGGAAAGAAGAGAGAGGGGAGAGATGAGAGAAGAAAAAAGCGGTAGGAAGGGAGAGAGGGGAAGAAGAGAGAAGTGGGAGGAGGGGAAAATGAGGAGGAGGAGAAGGCAAAGGAGAAGGATGTGCTCTGTAAGGCAGGTCTGAAGATGCAGCTCACCAGGAGTGAACAGAAAACAACCCGGTCACCTTCTGTCCGATATAGTCTGCGAACAGGAGTCATTCAGGCCCGTTTGAAGGAGCCCTGCTTTCTCACACTACCAGCATTTACATCTGTTCATGGGAGATGCAGTAAAAGGCCCTTAGGGGCTCTGCTCTCTTAGGAAGATAGAGACGCTGTTAACTCTTTGTACTACATATTAAAAAGATGTATGTATATTAAAGTAAATGTCTGAAACCACATAGGCACAAGGAGAGATTGATGCAAAATGGCTTTCTCTGATTTTCTCAATTCCAGTTCAAAATCCACACACTTTCAATAGAAAGTAGAGCTGTGATCCCATCAGTGACCATGTAAATAATTCACACAGCTGTGCTTAAAATTGTATGAGGACACAGACCCGGTGAATGCCCCAGACCACGTCTGCCCGCTGTGTTTGACATTCTACAAATGGAGCTTGTCTTTAAAGCTCTGAGTTATTGAGTCACCGTGGACAGTATTTGCTGCTGCAATAGCATCAGCCTTAGCAGATATCTTCATGTATGTAAAAAAGGATTAAATGACACGGGAGATGAGTTTCCAGGCAGGGCAAACGAGAGTGGCTGTTGTCTGAACATGACATTTACAGTAGGGATCTGTGAAGAGAGATGCCCAGGAAGAGTCAGGAGCTCACAGAGATTAAGGATCCTATTAAAAGGGCTTTCAGAAAAGGATGTTTTTCTTCTTCCTCTCCTTCCTCCCTCCTCCTCCTCTTCTTCTCTCATGTGAAAACATTACAGTTCTGATTGTGAGGTTCTGTTCATAGTACCATCTTGAAAACAGAGACCAGGTCCTAACCTGTTCCTGCCTTGGGCTTGGTTTTCTCAGGCACCAGCACAATGAGAAACACATTCCCATTTTTTTTATAGGTTTCCTAGTCTCTGGTATTGTTACATCAGTACCTAGATGGTCTGAGACAGGCATAAGTGACATTCTATGATAAAAATGTCAAGATGTGTGTGTGTGTGTGTGCACGCCTGTGTGCCTATGCGCATGTGTGTGTAAGTGCCTTCAAAGCCCAGAAGGAGGCTTGAATCCCTGGAGCTGGAGTTACAGTGGTTGTGAGCCACTCAGCATGGAACTGAACAGCAAAACCAGAAGAGCGTTTTCCTACTCCTTTGTATCATTACTCTGTGGGAGACCGAATCTCAGCTGCAAATTTATTATGACTTATATGATAGTCGGTGCAGGAAACTACAAATCGTGTGCGATCTATTTTGATGGTATAGGTAATTCTGGGGTGACCTTTCTACGTGAGCTTCAGTGTCACATATAAAAATGCTGTTAGACTAGCTTCACGGAGCTAACAATCAGCCGCCAAGAGGCCATAGTGATGTCCCTGAGCACAATGAGAACAGTGAGCAGAATTACAGGAGATGGTATAAAGAGAGGGCAAATCCCAAAGCCTATCTCTCTCCAGGGGAAAAGAGGAAACTCATGAGCACAAGAGGAAAGCTTTCGAGGGTAGTGTATTGGATTTAGAGCGATGAAGAGAGAGAGAAAGGCATAGGGAAGTCACTGCTGTTTTCCCCTTTTGCTCACAAATGCATCTTCATACAATAACTTTAACCTTCAGATGATAAAAGTCATGTTTGAAATAGAAACTGATGGTAACTCGATCAGGGTATAATTTTCATTAACATCCCACCACTCTGTGCACTTACATGTGGGTATTAGACACATATTGTAGACACGTACATATATGAATGCATGTACACACATGGTACTCTTTTGTACATGGGTACATGCGTGGATGATGAAGGTCTAATACCATTACAAAGGCGTCCATAGCCTCCTGCTTTTCTAAGTATGGTCCTTCTCCACAAATGTTCCGAATGAAGCCCAGTTCTGCCTGGTCCCCAAAGCTTCTGAGCTGAATTGGAGAAGATGCTTTGAGCCTCTGTAGGTCGGCAGCGTTGCCGTTCTGAAGAAGCAAGGACTTGCTGCTGAAACAGTAGTGGCAATAATAGTAAAAACCAAACTCTTGTCTCGCCTCATCTGTCCCTACTTAGTTCCTTCATTTTCCTTGCCTTTGGGACTGAGAAACTCTGGTTTGGCCTACAGCCCAACTCTGAAATTACTTTTCAATTCTTCACTGTTTGCCTCCATCTTCTTCCACTATTTACTCTCCTTAAAATTGCAACAATAAATCTTACCCCTTGATCATTAATCATCACCCTCTCGTATCTCTTTTTGCACAAAACTTGCTTACCTTCTCGAGTTACCTCTCAAATTCAATTGACTTTTAGAAAACTGAGGCCATTTTTCACAAAGACCGGAAGGCAGACATCTCGAAGGGTTGCTCCTTTGACACAAGCCACTTCCTTTATGTTACTGTTCTTTCCCAATCCCTCCTAATTCATCACCAGTAGTTACTGTGTTCTGGGCTTAACAATGGGAAAGCGTCTGTGAACTTCCTGTATCTTGATGCATATTGTCTGCCTGCCTTTGTCCATCTGATTATCATTTCTCCAGCTTCTTCCTCTCTATATAAGTTTACTCTGCCTTCTGTGTCTTTCATTATTTCTCTTTATTTCTTTATATACATTTAGAGTCAAGACTTTTTTTTTATGTGACACACCATCAATTAGATAATCAATACTGTTTCTATTCTGCCATCAAAAACATGACATTGCAACAGGTCTTGCTTTTTGCAATAGAAAGCAAAGCTAGTATGGCAGTCAATATCATTGTGTTCTATAAAGCTGTGTGTTTCTACAGAGCAGAAATTCAAGATAAAGTTTGCATGTCTTCATCCTAGCTTGCTTGTGGTAGATGTGCTTGCTTGTGATACAGTTTTTCTTATATTTGATTATTATAGGTTCAGCAGGGACATACTTAATTGTCATTCATTAAAGGTCTCCATGTACCAGAGATCCTGTGAGTATGGGAAATTGCAGGGGACCAGCTCGTCACTTAGGAGCAAATGCATTTGATTAAGATTATTTGCACAGACACAAACAATCTATGTACAAACATAAGCCAAGAGTTTCTGAAAGATAACTATTACCAGAAGCTATATCCAAAATGCTATAGAGACATACAGGCTCATTAAATTGGTTTCTTGGTAAAATGGCCTCTGTGTGAGGCTGACACCATCACACAGCGTCTGAAGTAGTAGGATACTTGACTTGAAGACAGCTTGTATTGCTCAGAGAGCTCAGAGCCTGCCTGGATTACACAAGGAGACATAGCTTACACAAGTTTCAAAAGCAATAAAATGCCTTCGTTGGTACATCCTTGCACCTGAATCGGAAATCATGTTGTGGGATGTAACAGAAGGATGTATTTGTCAGAGGGAGGGAGTGACTCCTGAGAGTCCCTGGTAAACCTGCAATCATGGTGACCACATTCTTACAGACAAAACACAATCCCAGTAGGTAAACAAATCCTAATAGTATACAACATTTATGCACACGTGAACTGTAGCCTGAACAAAATATGAAACACAAATGCTTATTTAATGTTATATTATTATTTTCCTCTGAAATACATGTCATAATTTAAGGAAAGTACTAGTAAATCATCATGATACCAATTAGCCAAATAATATGCATAATTAAGGTATTACCACATTAAGTACTTTTTGCTACTCTCGGATGTAATGACTTAGTTGTTTTTCAAGAACTATGTTAAGTATGTATATAGGTTGCATACGCAAGATCTTCTGAAGAGTCATATATATAAGAATCATAGAAATGAAAAAGGCCTGAGTTTCCTGATTTCAGCATATGAGAATGAAAGAACACACACACACACACACACACACACACACACACACACACACACACA
>NW_026590699.1:8981931-9005687 GCF_907164565.1 Psammomys obesus
ACACACACACACACACACACACACACACACACACACACACACACACAGTGCTCTTTCATTTCTGTCTGGCTGGGCAAGCAGGACATGGTGCTGCCTCCTTTGCCAGTCTCCCATCACTGATGTGGCCTTTGGGGTGACCCCTCCTCTTTGTAAGGACAGTGACACATCTGCACTCAATTTTCCTTTAGCTCTCAGTGCTGAGGCCTCTGCCGTAGGGGTGATGCCAAGCTGAACAGGCTCGCAGCAAAGGTGCCTGCACACGAGGTAGCTGGGATTCTGTGGGTAGCGTCAGCAAAGTTCTCACTCACCAGCCTGAGTGTCCTGCACGGCACACACCTGTCCCTTTGTGTCCCCAGGCTTGAGCTGATGACCAGCTGTTTGGCAATCTGGCCTTTACATCTACAAATCCATCATATGACCTACACTTGTCTAAGCCGTTGGGCAGCCCAGCACCCTGAGGCATGGGGAGCATGACAACCAAAACCAGGCTTTCACCAGAAAACAAAAAGGCATTGAAAACCTTGGTTTAATTGGAACTTACAAAATCAAACAGAATTCCTAAATAAGTTACATGTTTAATACAGAAGTTAAGGCTCCTCTATTCGTCCCTTTCCAGAAATAATTTTGGTTCCAGCTCTCAGTCTATTAGAATAAAAGTCTGTGCCCCGTCAGCTACGTGACTTCTCACGACAGTCTCTTACAACATGGAGCCACTCAGGTGTGCCAGCTCCTTCGTTCTGGAGTCACCAGCTACACAGGAGACACACATGTGCGTCGTCCTCAGCACTGCTGTCCTTTCTGTCTTTGTGCTCAATGGAGAAACGGTCAGTACAGGGCACTTTTCTTGCCCCACAGCAGAAAGAGCAAGCTTTCATACAGCCCATGTTTTAGCATCCCCTCCATGGCTTCTTATTCCGAGGAAGCTGAGGGATAAGTGAACTTTTTACTGGGACAACCTCAGCATCACAGGGAGTCAAACATCATCCCGCTTAGGTAACACAGTATACGGGGGTTAGAGCATCTAAAACCACAGAAAGACTCGATAATCTCAGTGGAAGATGTCAGCATTTTATATTGGTACTTTCTGCTAAATACGTAGGGAGAGATATGAGTCTAATTTGCAGCGGGCATAGTATAAATAATCAATTATTTTAAGTGCATGTTTCTTACGGTTTCATAAAAATCTTCATAAAAAGATGGAGAACAAGCTCAAAAGGCCACATGTCGGATTGAGTAGCTGCTGGAGATTGCCCTGAAGGGAGAAAGAAGCGTTGTCTTGGGCACGTGCGCTGGGCAGAGCTGTCCATGCTCCCCGGGTGGCCCTACACCGAAGCATGCACAGAAGTGCTAATGGGATTTAGTGGGCTATTTTTTTTAAAAAAGGACATGAAATTTGGAGGGGAATGTCTTAGATAGTATTTGAAGGAAGCTGGGGGGTAAATTAGGAATATATTTATTCATATTTCATTGAACTAGTATTTAAGTTTATAAATATCACCAACTTCTTAAGAAGGTTCCATAAGAAATGAAGCTAATAGCTCAATACTTAATTTTCTGACGCAGAGTGCATACCTCAGAAGTAGTTGGGACTTTTCTGACCCCTTCATTGGTGGTGTTGGGGCCATTTGGATAGCTGCATCTCCACACAGAAGAAAAGTCCCAGCTGTTGACAGACTCTCACAGAATCAGCTCACACCAACAACAGCCAGCATAGCTGTCTTCAAATATCTAGCTTTTGTTCAAGCATTTTAAAGTCAACCTCCCCCGGTTCAGAAACTTCCCTTCCCTTCACAGAACACCTGGGGTCTTGAGGAACGTATCTGTTCCTATCTCTGGTATGAGCAAACAGATATTGCCTCTTGTGTCTTTAAAAGAGACAGGTTCTTGGCCGGACTTGAAAGCTGCTTTCTGTTTTAGGCTGGATCTGTGAGGCCCAGTCACACCCATTTCTCCATATTCCCAAACCTAAAGTGTTCCCATACATGGAGCTGTCTGGTCTGGGTTGACACTGTCTGCTTCATTCCACTGAGCTTTGTACCCTACCATCTGCCGTTGCAGTAACACAGGCATGTCGCTTTTTTCAGTGTCTGGGTCATGCTAACATGACACACTCATAATTTTTTTTTTCACTACCAGAATGCCTTTCATTAGAAATTAAATTGACACTGTCTCTAGTTAAGCATAGTGGATATCCCATTGGCAAGTAGACCAATCACTGGAATTCAAGATTATGATGCATTTAAGTCTCTCCCCTTGGAGTACTGTGGCAGGAAAGATGGATCACTTCGAACCAAGCACAGATGTCATCATCAGGCTGGAGGAAAACAGCCTAGCAGCTAAGAAAAGCAAAGAATCCTTGAAGCTGAGACCACCATGTCCCCTCAGCCAGATCGAAGCCTAATATCCCCGCCTTGCTTTTGCCGAAGACTTTCCTAGAAAATGATCCTGTCCTTGGCAAAGCAGAAGGGCCAGCTTGGTCAGCAGAGTAAGTTGAGTCATAGGGTTATATGGCTAGGCGGTGCGCAGTCCCACAGTTTGCAGTCTCACAGTTGACCATGAGTCCTCTGAGTTCCTGCTTTCCCCCGAAGACTGAACACCGTGAGCAGTGTGAAGTGTGCTGATTACCTGTTGTTATAAGTGGGTTTGGCAGAGACTGAAGCCAGAGATTCCCAGAGCTTTAAGTGTTGGTGGCGTGGCATCCACAAGCCCCCTGCAACTCAAGTGGTATTTTCAACAAAACACCTCAAAATGCTGCTGAGGGATTTTCCCTCTTGGAACCTTAATGCCTCCCAGATGTGGGCACTAAGGTATCATGCTCAGGTTGTTTGTAAAGAAATTTGAGCTTAAAGAGCAGGATTGTGATTTCTAGAACAGGAGCAGCTAGCCTTCGGATTGCTGATGAAGTGGTCCAAAGTCCCACAGATGGAAGGCTGAAGGCAAGTTCTTGGCAGGTTTGTCTAACGCATTGCTCAAAACAGCCCTTGCTTTGTGTCCTCATATGGCTCCTGTCTGTTGTGGAGAAGATATTCTTCCCAGAACCATGCATTGAACACTGAAAACACAGCTGTGGGTACTGCAGAGAAGGGGGTGGCAACAGTGAGGAGGGGAACTGACCTGGTTGGAGAGGTCATGGAAAAAACAGAAGAATGAACCAGAAGAGAAATTGAGCAAGTTAGGCAAACAGAAGAACACTCCAAAGAGGGCAGCAGTGTACTTCTTCTGAGGAGCAGAGGAGCATCCCAAGAGCCATAGCTTCAGACAGAGTGGGCGCAGCACGACATCGGCGGCACAGAGGTCAGGCCAGCGCACCTCAGAGCTCTCCCATGCATCCTGGTTTTATTTCTTTTCTTCTGCTATTAAAAAGTAACAGGCTCAGCTTCTGACCTCCTCTAGAACAGTGCTTCTCAACCTTCCTACACTAGGATCCTTTTGAATACAGTTCCCCATGTTGTGGTGATCCCCAACCATAAAATTATTTTTGTTGCTACTTCACAACTGTAATTTTGCTACTGTTATGAATTGTAATGTGAATGTCTGTTTCCCGCTGGTCTAAGATGACCTCTTTAAAAGGGTCATTAGATTTCTAAAGGGTTCCCACAGCATGAGAAGCGCTGCTCTGGAGTCTCAGCGTGCTCGCACCCATCTATGTTCGTGTTCAGGCCTCCTTCTGCTGCAGTCGGTGTCCCTGATCTGTGATGTCTGTGAAGGAGAAGTAAAGGTGCCAGCTTCTTTTGGACATGTAAGGTGATGTGTTACCCATCACGCACCCTCCTACACTGGATTCCCCATTACATAGCACCCCACTCTGGTGGTGTACCCCCAGGAGCCTTGCTGCCTGCCTTTCAAAGCCTGTGTGAGGTGGAGAGACTCAAGCACGGTTTACTGGGCATGCTTCCTTTCTGGAATTCTCTTTCCAGTCCAGTTTCTTTCCAGATACCTTGTCTACCCATCCGTTGCCATTTTTTGTGATGTCTTACGACACCTAGCCTCAGCTTTGGAAACCTCTTGACCACAATGAATTTAATTTCCTTGTCCATGGAATGAAAATGGCAATGTGTTTGGGGACGTATGCAGACTGTCACGGGCGGCTAGCGCTCTGAAGCCACAGCAGTAACTCCGAGGGTGCAGTCACCAAGCCTCCAGGTTATTCACTGGTGGATGGTCCAGTACTCCATAAACTCACTCAGCTGCGCTTGTTCCCAGGCACAGATTGCTCTGCTTTTCAGAGTTATTCCACATCTTAACACCTCTGTGAAGTCATTGTAACAGCGGTCTCTTTTTGGTAACAGCTGTTTTACCCTCAAAGAAAATGAAATTGCGTGTCTTTTCTTTCTGAATTTTGAATGGACCAGTTTTTAATCAAAAGAATGATGGGGATGTTTACTGTTGCCCGTGTGTGATGGCCACCTGTCAGCCATGCCATTTCTGATGACCTGTCTCAGGTTAGTACACTCATTGTTCTAAAACACCCTATTCAGTGGCAGCAACGGACTGCTAGAGAAGTGGGAGAGGGAGCAAGGAGGCATCAGGCAACCTCTGTGTGTTCCTGAGTAGGGCAGTGAAACGAGGGGAAGCCTGGGGTCCTGGACAGAGTATAGCAGCTGGAGGCACAGAGAGGGCAGCTCCAAAGAGGGACCCCAGAACTGAGTCTCTCACACACAGACATGAGAAGGCAGCGCCTGGGCGGGCACTGCAAAGCTGCAGAGGCGAGGGCAGACAGCTGAGCTTCAGAGGCCAGTTTGGTGCCATCAATTTTCAATGTCAGGGGAAAGTTAAGAGAGACCAACAAAAATAAGAGACAAACACATTAGGAGCCTATACTGTCATCCCTGATGTTCCCCAACATGATAAAACTGTCCCCCAAGTGATGATAGTACTTACAGAATGATGTAATAATAATAGGAATGTCATTTAAAATCAAGGCCTTTATTATTCTATTACTTTGACTTGTCTTTTACTTTTACGACCTTTTCTCCTCTTTATCCTTTCTTAGCAATCTCTGTGGGAATTAAATATTTCCACCCCTCATCTCATTTCATGGTTATTGAAATATTATGGCATGCTCTAAAAGGAGGGAATCTATAGGGAGCAGGAGCAGGTGAGACTGTGGGGGTACAGGCCCCTGAATATGGGATGCACTAGAGAGGGATGTGGACATGAGGAAAGCCTCTTTGGTGGGGTTAATTTCTTTCTCTTCTAGTTTTTTCTTTTTGCATTGGCCACGGTGCTTGTGATGCACCCAGGGGCAGAGTGGACTGTCCACACTGACAGGATCCTTGGTAACTGGCGTTCAGTCCCAACATCTCCTTCCCCATCCGGGACTTTGTCTTTCTCTCTCTCTCTCTGCAATGGGATCCTGGGGTCCCTCCCATCCAGGGAGCTGTGGTGAGCATTGTCCTTTGTCCTTGAATCCTCGCCTTCCTGATAATAGAGCACCTACTTCCTGTTTACTGTCCCTGACCTCAGCCCCCGCTCAGGTACCCCGTCTGAGTGCTGGGGTAACAGGTTCTGTGTCCTATGCCTTGTCTGCCTTTTCCTTTTGATTCCTACACCCAGAGCTAATCACCCGGATCTTTCGCACCGCCTGTCATTCCTTTGTGACCAACAAAGCTCTCCGTGATCTTAAGGAGGAAGTAGAAATGTCCTCATTTATCAGAGCTCTATTTTCTGACCCAAGAGTCAGCTTGGGATAGTTCCTTATTTTGTCATCTTCATTTTTGACATGAGGGGTGTGTATGTAGCTCAGACTATCCTCAAAATTACTACATAGTTGCGGCTGGCCTCTCTTACCCAGTGCTGGGGTTAGGGGTGTCCTTTGTTGGAGCAGGCATCTCGTGCTCATGAGCCACAGCTGTTTATCCATCCTTCTCAATAAATACAGACAAGGAAGAGGGGCGGTGACCAGCACTGACGGTTCACACAATGCTGCTCCTACCAGACCTTCTGCCCAGGTTCTGCTGTGACAGCAGGATCAGAGCATGCCCGAAGGCAGGGGCTTCCTCACTGTCAGTCCCAGGCCCATCCTGGATACTAGAGGGCAGAGTCGGAAGAGTGGGGCACAGTGTCACAGCATCAGCACAACAAATAATAGTTATAACAAGCCATCTTTATAGATTCTTGGGCTACTGTTTGACATGCTCTCCAATGACCTTTCCCCTAAAAATCATCTTCTCTGCTTCCTTATCCTTCTCTGCTTCCTTATGCTGTATCACTATTTAAACCCCTACACACACACAGACACACACAGACACACACAGACACACAGACACACACACACACATACACACACACACACACACACACACACACACACACACAGCCAGTATTGATTAGGTGAGCCTAAGAGCATGATTTTAGGCATCTGGGTTCTGAAGACAGGGCTTGCTGTGCCCCATTAGTGATCCACTGGATGTGTGTGCAACATGAGCAATCAGGGCGAGGCTGTTAGAAGCCTCCAGGGATGGGCAGGTGTTGGGAGCACATAGCTTCCTGCCCAGCACTGAGCTACATTGTAGGGATGTGCTGAGATGTAAATATGGCACCTGCTAGTTTTTGGGTTTTTTTTTTTTTTTTTTTTTTTTTTTTTTTTTTTTTTGGCTAGGATATAGAGGAATTAAAGACTCATAGGACAGAGCAGTTCACAAATTCATGGAAGATAGTCAGGGGTTAGGGGTTATGGGTTTTTAGGGATCTAGCATGGTTATTCAACGTCTGGCTAACAGAAGCCAAACATGCAGTTCACAAACACAGCTCTTTCCTATCCTCAGAGATGAGATGATGTAGGAGAACGTGAGTGTGTGTGTATGTGTGTGTGTGAGTGAGAGAGAGAGAGAGAGAGATCAGTGCCATACATATACAAGGATATCAAGTTTTAAGTAGGCCTAGATTTTTTCTAGACTTTACGTGTGTGACATTTTCACCTATATTTATGCATGGGCACCATACTTGTTGCCCATGGGGTCTGGGGAAGGAGTCAGATTCCCGGCACTGGCAGTACAGATAAGCATAAAGTCACCTTTACACCTTACAGTGTGGGGTCAAGGAGCCAAACCCAGGTCCTCTCTTGCAAGAGCAACAAAGGGCCTTAACTCTCCAGCCCAGGAGAGCCATCTTTACATCTGTTTATCACAGTTGTTAAAGGTGCAGGGAGCTTTCATTTACACATCCAATGAGCTTCCCCAGGTGCAAGTGGCTGGGCCAGTCTTTACGGTCCCTCTGTCAGTTCCTAATGCCTTATGATGTCTCAGGTGAGTGCCAGAGTCCGTGGGAAGTGGGTCTGTGCTGCCTTTGAGAAAGAGAGCACAGGCCTTCCCCCACACGCTTGCTTCCTGCTTGCAGGATACTGCTAGGTGCCATCTACAGACATGAGGACAGATGTCCCTGCAGACATCTCCTGCTTCACTCTGGAATTCTGGAAAATTCTGGAAATCTTGAGAAGAGAGATTAAGCTATGAGTACGGAGCTGGCAGAGGCTATATCAGAAGTGGCAGGTGGACAGGTCATTAGTTTTTACTAATGTGCAGACGCTAAGCAGCAGTGAGACACACTGTGTTTCCTCTGCCAAATGAGCCTGCACGTGGTTCTGTACCAAGAGGATAGACACTGGCCACGAATTGCACATCAGAACACCGAGGCCACGGCTGCACACTTAGGAAGTGTGCGGAAATGTAGCTATTCCCAGCTCTGGCTGAGCTAACTAGCATTGATCAGGCTTGCAAGTCCCATGAGGGGAAAGCATAAGCGAAATTTGATATCCCATGTTCCTTTGGTCAAGTACTTTGATCACTGGAAATACCCTAAAGAGGAATAAACAGCAATAGTGATCTCACTGAGAACATATCTAACCACAAATAGATTACTACTGCTCAGAATGCCCCATTCTCTGCAGACATTCCCTGCTTGAAGTTCTGTGGAGTCTGGCAGAGGCAATAAATGCTGCCCTGCTCTCTGCTGTCCGGAGAAAGAAGAGCTGGTTTTAGAACTCTTATTACTGAAGAGTGAACCAGAATCAGTGTATCGAATGTGATCCGCAGCGCTGGTCTACCTCTCTTTGCTTGGTACCCACGGTGCCAAATGTAAGTTCTATTCTGTAGGATGCTGGGGAGAGATGCTAAAGTACTGGGGGATCTAGACACATAGCCACTGGCCACTAAATGCACCCAAGGACAAGGTGATGAGGTTTTGTTCCTTGTTTTGTTGAGAGGTGGCAAGAATTTTCACAACATGCAGTGAGAGTTCTTTAGAAGACCGAAGACTCCACCTTTCCATAGTTTATCGGGTGAATGGTTTTCAGGCAGCCAAGTTCTCCTGTCATGATATGTAGCCCCATCACAGGCCTTCATACAACAGGGCACATCATTCATGTTTTCAGTCCTCCAAAACTGAGTTAAAACAAGTCCTTGTGAATTCTTTGTATCGGGTATTTTTAATAGGATGGAAAGCCAACAGTCCGCTATTGACCTTTGCACAGGATGGTCCTGGATAACCAAAGATGAGTGAATCCATGTTCCCTGAGGCTCAGCGTGAGCCCTCCAGGTGGTGGCACTGTTTAGGTCGGGTCTCAGAACCTTGAGAGGCAGTGCATCCCTGAAGAAGCAGGTCTCTAGGATGTGTCTTTTGTTATACCTGGCCCAGGTTCTCGTCTTGAGTTCTCACATGCCCTGATGAACAGCCACTGGCCGAGATGGCTGAGCCGTGATGTCTGCTCACTGAAAGACAAACAACCCTTTCCTCTGGTACTTCTGCTGTGGTCACAGCGATGGGAAGGCTCACGGTATCATTAGTGAAATCACGGATGGAGTTTTGACGGCTTTTCTATTAACTGGATGAGAAGGGGTGGGGCTGGGGGGTCCTTCCATAGCACATGCTGTTTTCCTTCCTATCATTCTCTGGAGAGTTTCAAACTATGAAAGAACAATTTAAATTTCTGTATGTGATGTGCTCTGAGTGAATGTATGACTATTCCCTAAAGTAATTTTTTAAAGAGGGTTTATACAGCAAAAGAACCACTAACAGACATAAAAGCAGATCAGTTCTTCATGGAATATAAAATATTCAAGAAAATAAGACTTTTTTCATAAAATCTATATGATGTAAAGAAATAGGAGGTGGGTGTTTCTTCGTTTAATACCTCCAGTCAGAAAGACTTAAGAGATGACAATTTTCTCGCGTTCCTTTGGATTTCTTCCCTGCGTTATAATGGCTTGGTAGAAAAATGATGAGATTTTAAATTTAATATTTTTCTCTAATGATGACTTTTCTATTTATTTACTATTAGATTCTGAAGAAAGCATAATTCAAATTGCATGAAATTGTGAAAAAGTAATAATGGTGCCCATCTCTTAGAGTTTTCTGAAAACTGTATTATTTCTTTATGTATCACATACTTATGTATATACTCTTAAATTAGTTTTTGACCTCTAAAGATTCTTCATATAACTTATTTCTACTTACACAGCTGCTGGACTTTTACAGTTCTTACACAGGTTAGTGCTGCAGTGTTAGACGGTAACAGTTTGAAGTAGGTATCCCATTCCTTTCCATACAGAGCTGTAGTGAGTGCTGGTTCTGTCTAGGACGATGCTTGGTCAGGTAAAGAGACAGGCTTAGAGGAGGCATTATCAACTGACTAATCCCATCCAAGCCCCAGAAGCTGGTCCTAAGAGTGACCAGGCCTGTCAGGCTCAGAAGGGTGTAGTAGAACACTCCAGCCTGCAGCTCAGGGAAGCTGCCCTAGGGCTGAAGATTCTGATCTGAGAGGGGGAACAGAGATGGGGAATGCAGAGTTTAGTGTAAAGGAGGATGAGGAGGATGCTGTATGGATGCACACGAGCATACACACACACACACACACACACACACACACACACACACACAATGGTACTGGGAACTGTACCTGGATTTTGAACATGCTGGGCACTTGCACGGACTGTACTTACACTTTGTTTGCCCCTCAGGCTGTCTTCAGACCGGCCACCCTCTCCTCTCAGGTTCCTGAACAGCAGGAATTACAAGTCTGAACCTGTTAGGCCTGGCCAGTTAATTCATATTTTGACATAATTAATAGCGAACGTTGCAGAGTGGCTTCTTGGGGACTGTTCTACACAGATGCTTCTTGCCCTTGACGGTCAGGGCCCTCTGTGTTCCTTCGCATATGTGACCTCCAACCACTCCCCATGCTCATCTGGGAGAAGTACCCAAGGCCACTTCCTGTGACTACGCTGGGCATGCATCGAATGTGCCATTTTCATTAATTGCGTGGCTCAAAAGCCTGGGTCCACGTCTCGCAGGTCCTTGACATGCGCCTGCATCCATGCAATTTCTCTGTCTTCCTGCTGCCATTTATCTTCTCCAAATGCCCCCACGCTCTATCTGAGATGTTGCTTTTTCTTTTTCTTTTTCTTTTCTTTTTTTGCATTGCACACATAGAAGTGCATTATGAAAAAGTTCTTACCCAAGTGTGACAACTGTGCTGGTCAGAGTTCTCCAGAGGGGCAGGATCAGCAGGTAAACTGCCTCATGCAACTGGACTTCAGGTCCAACACTCCAAGGCTTGAGTTCAGCATGTTAAAGACCGGGATAAACGAGTCCAAAGGTCACTTGGAGACGGAAGTCCTTCTTTGTCAGGGGGAAGAGAGCAGTCTACTTCTCACCAAGCCGTCAGTGGATTGGAGCGGGGTCTCCATGCGGGGAGTTCCAGCTTTGCCTAAAGTGAGTGAGTGCTTATTACAGTGGACTGTAGATACTACCTGATCGAGTATCTTTTACCATAGCTTAGCCAGGCTGACATATAGGACTAATTGCTAGTATACTGAGTGAATCAGTTTCATGCAGAGCAGAAGGAGCATCATAGGACTCTTTTTGGTCACATGTCAACATCTCTATGCTGTCACAGGCTCCTGATGTTGCTATGCCATTTAGGTAAGAATGCCTCAAGTCCATACAGCAAAGGAACCCAAACATCCTGTCTCCTGGGAGCCCTTCACATACCACCTTGTCTGGACGTATTGTCATCTCCTCATGTGGCGGACCGGGTCTAGTCTTGGAGCCCTCCCAGTGTGCCCCCTTTCTGTGTTCCTTGCAATCTCTGTCTCCTGAGCCTGCGCTGAAGGCAGAAGTTGCAGCTATCTTCTGTCTTTTCAGGGCACAGCCTGTCACTCAGTAGATGCTTCAGAGTTCATGCCATGCTGAATCACATGGCGTCACAGCATCAGCTCTGAGAACGTGTTTATATGCCGTGTTGGCGTAAGAGAATAGTGTTAACGTAATAATACCATACGAAGTGCGCTGAAACAAGCGAGCACACAATGCTTTTTACCCCAGTGTTCGGAAAGGCTGGAAGAGTGAGAGAGCACAGCTGAGAGCCTAGCTCTCTCTCCTGAGAGGGGCACGGGTGACCTCAGACTCAACGGGACCTCCAGGACTGGCCGGTGTTCAGTCTTATGGGAAAGTCTCAAGATACCGAATCCTTTAGTGGTTTTCTTTTGGTCTCTCCTCACGATGGTATGTTCCAGTGGTTCCTCAATGGTGCTAAGCAAATCCTCATCAGTCAGTTTAGAAGTGATAGGTTTCTCAGATCAGGTTCACCTTAATTCACAAACCACAAAATAGCCTCAAAACACAGGTGTTTGCTGGAACTCCCATAGATGACTGGCAGGACTGAGGTCCTACCTCCCTGTAACATACGCCATGGTTTCAGCATCAGACAACCAGGCTTTCTTGGTTTTATGTTTTCTTTGGAATGTCTGTAAAAAACACAAAAACAAAAACAAAAAACAGAACATAGTTACATTAACCAAAGGATATAAAAAAAAACTTTTATACAGGTATTTTATTGTAAATTAGGCATTCTACAGGAATACCGCTTTCAGTAAACAGTTTCATCAGAACTTTACTAATAGCCTGGCGTTATGTTGTCTGTGTTTGTTCTCTTTAAAGTTCCCTTTGGTCCTGAATAGAAATGCTGGCGTCTCATATAGTGTGACTACAGACCCAGCTCACCCACACAGCGTAATTTAGAATTTTACTGAGTGAAAATACTGTGAGACAGGTATGCCAGGAAGATTTAGATAATGAGTGATGTAATAAAAGAATTACTCAGCTAATGATAAGGTATGGGAGAGCATCTTCCTGCGAGTGTCAGCGTGTGCTGGTTTAGACCCTAGCCCACCTACTCGTTGGCTCTGTAGCCGTGGTCCATTCAGTTAACCTTACCTGACCTGTGGTCTCAAGTACATAATAGGCTTACCAGTACCAAGAAAAGTGCTAAAAATGTGAGTATTTTGTAATCCCACTTGGCTTTGGACTCTTTATCTTCAATATTCAGGTGATGAGGAAACAATGCACTTCAGTAATGAGGTTTTTTAGGTGTTGTTCTTTTTTGAAACTAAGTTCCTTGAATCATGGTTTCTTTATATTTCACATCACTCCCGATGTTACCGGGTGGCCCATTTTCCTATGGGTCTGTACACACCCTGGGTAGCACTATCCCTGTGAGACCAAAAGGAGCAGAAAGCATCTGTGAGTTTGAAGACAAGTTGCCTATTCTGTGGTGTTACTTACCTCCTGAGTTCTTTAAATACAAACTACCTAAGCTCAGGAAAAGTCCTACGGAATTTGGTCATATAGATCTACCTCATTTTCTGTGTCCAAACGCTGTAGTGGGGCTGAAGTGATGAAGCCACAGCCTCCAGCTGGCAAGGCTGTATCTTACTGGTGTTTACAGCACAGACGAAAATGTTAGCTTTGCTCTGCTTCAGGTCATGATGTTTCTGGAACATATCTCATTGATAATTCCATTTGTAGTGAGAATTTTAGAATCTTGGTTTCTTTAAAAAAAAACACAGAAATGTTATAAGAGTAAATTTTCATTTTAATCCCAGGTGTGGGGACATGAGTCTGCTTCAGATTGTGCACAGCAACTGGCTGTGATTTGCTTCATGCTCTAAGCAGAGGTGTGTTTTTGCCAGCTGCAGATAGTTTCTTCAATTGTGTGATGTTTAGAATTCTGGGGACATCTCAGAGGCTATGTAAGTGCTAGAGCCCCAATAGGGGCACTGTTGGTTGGTGGGTTTGTTGGTTGTTGTGGGTTGCTTTTGGTCGAAGTTGTTAAATAGTCATGTGCAAAGAAGAAACAACAAGAAGAAAGCAGATATCCTGACCATGAAGATGAAACTTGCCCCAAGGAGCTCGACGCCCTATTCATCAGGAAGTAGTCTAATGATAACATCGCCCCTGTTCAGACCTCTGACTTTATTCAGGGAGCTCTTTCCTTTCCTCCCTGTCCTTTTTTCTCTTTTATTTAGTGTTAGGGGGTTGAAAGAGAAGAAGAAAAGGGATGGAGAAGGATGGGAGGAAGAAAACTTCAACAGGAAGGGAGAAACCACAAAGTACTGTAAGTCTAGTTACAAACAACTGTTTGTGCCTCCTGATTATCGAAAAGCAAAGACACCATTCAGAAGACAGGCAAAGCATGTGCTGGTAACAGGTGTCTCCCAGGAGTCGGTGTTGGGAAGGCAGAGTGGAGAGGAACATCCAAGGAAAAAAATGACATGAAACAAAGGACAGGCTTCAGAATCCTTGTTTCACTGAAAGGGTCTGAGGGGGTAATCGCAGTGGAAAGAGATTATGGGGTGAAATTTTTGGCTATAACATCAGCAGTTTTCATCCACTCAGTTTAGATGCTGCAGCTGACGACTCAAGACTTTGTTGTTCACCTACAGATGGTGCAAGTGCCTGGGAGGTTTTGAATATCCGGGGCCAAGGCAGAGAGGAGCAAAGAGGGTGTAAGAACTCGGGTGGCTGGCAGTTCTGACTTGATATAAGACTGGTTTAGAGGAGCCTTCTAAAGAAGCCAGGACCAGGCGGGGGAGCTGTGCCTTTGACACCTGTAACTCATTTGAATTAAAAAGGAACTTTGATGTGAAGAAACAGCTAGTCTCCTGCTTTGGCAGTAGCTCTGAGGATGAAGTTCTGAAGACCCCTCTAACCCTAACTTAGGTGGGAAGGAGCAGAAACCATTTCATCTGAGAATCTGGCCTTATCGTGCTGGTTTTGAAAGGTTCTGTACATTTTTTCAGATACTTTTAATATTTAATACAGCTGTATGATAAACTTCAATCTCAGTGAGTTGGTTTTGCTAAATACAATGAATGTATGTAAACTTTTAGTGGAATTATAAAAAGGCTTATTTTTGTTTATTTGCCGCAGCTAAGCAAGAGTTGTGAAATAAAATCTGTACCACAAATACATACATACATAAACAAAAATTATAATAAAAATTAAAAATCCCAATCAGTCTGAGGAGTATATCTGGGTCACACCTCTGGGCAGCTGAGACAGGAGGAGAATTGCCATGAGTTGGGCTACATAGTGAGTTCCAGGCCAGCATGGGCTGCGAGTGAAACTCTCTCAACCACTAACAGTCTTTGCATGGCTTTTCTCCCTGTGACCTTAGAACTACTTTTCCCTTCACTGTCCTATCTGGTGTTTAGCGTCTCTGTTTTGTAATTGAAATCAGAGTTTTGTGAATGTTAAATATATGAAAACAAAGAACAATGGCTGGCACCTATTAAGTATTCACTGAACAGTGAGGCATCCACCCTGTGACCTCGGTGTCCTTTACCTGGCTTGCTGCATTGAACAGTATTGGCATACAATTTTATTTGAAGCAAGTTTTGGATAATTTGAAATATGAGCATAGGCAAGCTTCACTCTGCAGTGAAAATCATATTTATGAATCTCAACATGAAAGCATGAGTTTTCTGGATAGTATTTGTATTCACCCAAAATACAGTTTTCATGTGAGAAAATGCAGTTTGTCTTCGGGCTCCGTGAAAGAGCATGACACAGCAAAAATTGCACCAGCTGAAGAGAAACAGTGGGGTGACTGGATTCAATGGGGTGCTGAGGAAGGGAAAGAGGCCAGAGCCCAGCAGGGATGCACCTCTGTCCAGCGGAGTCAGCGGGCACAGGGCTGGGTGCAAGGCTGAAGAACTGGGACTGCCCTCACTCAGGAAGGAACACACTCCTGCATAGAAGGCACCTCAGAAACCGGAGCAAGGGAGTCCTGAAATCTGGCCTCTGCTTTCCCAGAGGAGCTGTGAGGCAGAGACCCAGTCTGTCAATGTCTTTAGAAGATTGAATAGACAGTCGAATAGGTTCTAGGGACTTCTGGAAAAATACCTCTGGCTTGTAAAACTGTCAAGAGGCAGGGAGAAGAGTTTCATCTTGAAGGGGTGGGGAATCTGTCTTGGTGATACATGCTGTGATGGTTGTACTGAACAGTATCGACACAGGAAGACGGAATTCCAGGTTGGTTTGTTTCACATAGTGGGTTCAAGGTCCATCTGTGTTATACAGTCCTTGGAGAGATATCCTTGAAGGGTAAAGAATGAATTTACAGTGACGAGTTTGCCCCAGTAAACACTTAAAAAAGGAAGCTGGGGTATGAAGCAGAAAGTAGGCTTTCCCAAATCTGTCTCCAAATCCAGGAAGAAAGCATGGTCGTTGGGTGAAGCGGCTGGAGGAATCTCTGCTCAGGGAAGTCTTACTCACTATCACTGCTGGGAACAGGCCAGGACAAACCCCACAGGCACTTTTAGGAAAAGCTGTGATTGTCTGTTCTTCGAGAGCTGGAATCAAGGGATGTAAGCTGAGTCTTGTCCTTGGGATCAGAGAAAGTTCTGGCTCCCCGTGTTTAAGATTGGTGAGTCCAGGGCATGGAGGTCTACGAGCACTGACATGGAGTTTCCACTTGACAGGCAAGCAGCTCGCTGTGATGGGCTACCGGAATGCTCCTTCGGTTTGGGAGCATTCCTGAAGCAAAACCTGATGCTGTTGATTGATTTTCTGTCCTATCTTCTTGGGCAACACTTGGCTCAACTTTGCGCACAGGGAAAAGGTGTAATTGTGAAAGGCCTTGATGGCTGGTCTTGGTTAAACCACGAGGTGTCATGGGGTTTCATTTAAAGGGTTTAGACGAGCACTAAAATCTGCATACACTTGAAGAAAATCGAGGGTATGGGTCTCCACTTCATTAGCACACCTTTCTGCCCCAGTTTCCCTGACAGCTATGGCAGACAGTGGCCTCATGTGATCATATTAAGGCCAAGTTAATATGATTTTTACTAAAAAGAAATCACTGTCCATTTAGATGCTCTAGTTATATTCTGGATTGCTTGTTGACTTATAAATTAATTGACCCCTGGGCTCCTACATACCTTTTCACTCACCAGAGGAACACTTGTAGTAATTGGCTCAGCAGAGGGCCTCTGCACTTGCCTCGGCTGCCTGAGAATTGTGCTAGGTGGTTCCATTGAATGCTTGCAGTAAATCTCCAGTGGTAATGTGACGGTGCTGAATTCAAACAGCCCCATCTCTCCGTGCTTCAACAGAGAATGAGCTAAGTAGACTAGCTTAGTTCTCTCTGCTTTAAGAAAGATCCTCTAAGTATCGTTGGGGATTGGATAGTCATCAGGCTTATGTAATATTGCTACTGTTTTTGTAGGCAGAATGTGCATGTGTGGGTATGAATTTAATTTGATCTCCTCTTAAATTTTCTGCTTAGGAAAACCAAGTATGCTCACATGGCTGAAGCCACAGTGAGACCCTGATGGGGAATTCAGAAATTCTGAGTCTGTGTATTTCGATTCTGTAAACCACATAGCATACTTTATTTTGATTTTTAAATCATTTTTAAAATTAAAATGTAATTACAACATCCTCCTTCTCCTATTCTCCTTCCAGCCACATGCCCACTCCCCCACACGCGTGCATTGACACGTGACCCCGCTGCACATATTGTACCTGTGAGCATTTTAAAGCACATAGATACGCACATATCCAAATACTTTAAAGGAGAGCTGGAGGAAAGGCTAGTGAAGGGGTTTTCTCGGACTTTATTGGAAATAAACAGTAAGTTAGTTACATGAGGATACACTGTGGTTTCCATACACTGAGCAGAAGCTCACTATGAACAGAGGTATGTCACCATCTGCAGCCCACAGTCACCTTGTGTCCCCACCATCTGCGGTGTGTAAATGTGAAATGAATTCTGCCAGAGAGATAGAAGATTCATAGTTCCTTCACACATAAATATCTGAGTTTAGTTGACGTAAATCATTGAAAAGGTGAAACTTCTCTATGCAACCTCACTAAACTGTCAAATCAATAAATATGTTAAGAGAGACATTTCTCAAGAGAAGATTTACAGGCTCTCACCGGGAATATTCAAAATGCCACACACCGCTAATCACTGGAGAGACGAAACTGCAAAGCACAGTAATCCATCATTTCAGCCCAGTTAAAATCACGGCTGACAGAAACACAGAAGAAATAACAAATGTTTATGAGAATGTTGTTGGTGGGCATGCAAATTAGCACACCCACTATAAAAAACAGAATGGAGGTTCCTCTGGAGAGTGAAAATAGAACTGTCAAGCGATTCAGCTGACCTGACGCTGCACATCTAGTCAGGGAAAGGCAGTCAGTGTGTGAGAAACATCGCCTCACGTGCTTGCGGGGCTCTGTCCAGCCTCGCTAGGATGCATTACCTGCCGCAGTGTTCCGGCGGGATGAGTACATAAGGAAGCGCTGGTTTAGATACACAGAGAAGCTTTCTCCCTTTGTGCAATGAACTAAATCCTGTTTTAGAAGCACCCCGGATGAGTCCCAGATAGACGGTGTGAAGTGAAATGAGCAGGGTACGGAATGGCAAGTCCTGCACGGTCTTGCATGTGGAATCTGAAAATGTTGGTGTTTTAGGGATGGGGGAAAAATGGTGATTCCCATAGGTTGGGGGGGGGACAGTAGGGAGAGACAGGGGCACACTGGGGACTATACAAAGGTATGGAAGTAAAAAGTGCTAGAGTTCTGTTGCACAATGGGAGAGCAACTGCTGTTAACAGCAATATATTGTGTACTGCAAAAGAGGCAGAGAGTGGACTTTATTTCATTATTTTTATTTGCACATCTGTGTATGTGTCTGTGTAAGCGTATGCCGTGTGAGTGCAGGCTCCTGCTGAGACCAGGGTTGGGGGTGGCTCCCTTGTAGCTGGGCTTTTAGGCACTAGTGAGCATCCTAACGTGTGTTCTGGGAAGAGAACCCCAAGTCCCTGGAAAGTCAGCAGACACTCTCAACTGCTGATCCACCCCTGAACCCCCTGGACGTGATTTTGAATACTCTCACCAGAAAGCAATGTTCAATGTTGGAGGCTGTGGGTATGTTAATCACACAAATTAATTGTGGTCAAATGTGATCATTGCACTTTTACACGCACATTGGAACACCACCTTAGACTCCATAAATATACACAATCATGGTGAGTCAACTAAATGGGGGGGGTAAGAAGTAAATAGCTTACAGATAAGAGTATATGAAGCAGAAGAGGAAGAAGAAGAAGAAGAAGAAGAAGAAGAAGAAGAAGAAGAAGAAGAAGAAGAAGAAGTAGTAGAAGAAGAAGAAGAAGAAGAAGAAGAAGAAGAAGAAGAAGAAGAAGAAGAAGAAGAAGAAGAAGAAGAAGAAGAAGAAATGAAGTTACTGACCTTAGGCCTTCTATGCTGAGGGTCACTAGTAGTCCCCAGGGGATAGGAACCACTTTTCTTTAAGGTCCAGAATGCATATCATCTATGCACATCTATGAATGTGACCCTATCAAGAGCCACTCGTCGTATGAGCAGAGCTAAGAGGATAGGTCAGGAGCCCAAAGGCTGAGTGGTTCTGAAGATGATCTTCAGCAGTAGACCCTGCTGTGTTTGTGTTTCTTGTTGTACAGCTCAAGTGTATTATTGGTGGATGGTTCAAATAAAAATGGTCCTGGCAGGCTCATCTATCTGAATGTTTATTCCTCCAACTGGTGGAACTGTTTGGGACTTCCCAAAGGAGGGGAGGTCTTGTTAGAGAATACATACTGGGGACAAGTTTTGAGGGCTCACAGACCATTGTTCCCAGTGTGCATGCTCTGCCTCAGGCCTGTGGTTTGAGATGAGAGCTCTCAGCGGTTCCTCCAGCCACGCCTTCTCAGCCGTCATTAACTCTCTGCAACCATCAGCCAAATTACATGCTGCCTTGGCCATGGTGTTCTATCACAGCACTAGAAAAGAAAGGCATAAGCCTCAGCGAGGAGAAGATATGGACAGAAGTGGGCTAGCTCTGGGGGTCGTCCCCTGTGTGACCCCACACACCACACAAATCACCCCTGTGGAGCCTCCCAGTCAAGGAAGCTCACCCTATCTTTACTGTGCAAGATTTCACTGGGAGTAAGTGGCTTGGACATGTTGCATTGATACTGGGGACTTGAAGTCCCACTACTAAAGGGATACCACATGCCCTAAGACCTCACAGGTTCAAAACAGGCATTTTCTAGATGTTTAGTGCTGTAACGCATAATCCGGCTCTGTACAGGCAATGCCTTAGGCCTGGCCAATGCTTTTCCCAGGCAGGCTATTCCAGCAACTTTGGAGGATGTTCCCCTGTACCAGACAGCACTTGGGGATGCCCTGGAATTTGGACAGTGCAGAGCCAGCCAACTTACTAAACTGTTGTGCTTTTCTTTTCTTTTTTTCTTTTTTTTTATAGAGAGAAAGAAACAAAGTTAGGTAGATAAGGGAAGGATCTTGAAAGAGTTGTGGAAGAAGAAAGAAGATGATCAAAGTATATTGCATAAAAATTTTAAAAGTAAAAGTAATTTTTGAAAGACCTTTATTGGCAATTTTGGTTAGAGTCCAGTGTAGCCCCATTCATTCAAATACACTGTACTTGAAACTCTCTGATGCAAAGGCACAGGACTAGAGGCAGTGAAAATCCCATGGGTGGTTTGGTTTGCTTCAGTTGTTAGCAACACAGAGGGTCACAGGCAGCGTGGACAAGCCAGGAAACCATGTAAATGCTACATCAGTGACTGCCTGATAACGACAGGGATGGACCAACTTACTGTGTTTCTGACTGAAGGCTCTGAGCAGGTGGGGAAGGGCTAGAGACAGAGCCCAGCGTTGCAGAAGGAAAACGCTTGTTATTTTGAAAATATTACAGAGTGCATTTAGTGCACATGGTGGTACCTGAATGAGTGAATAAGAAAAAAGCTTGGTTCTCTAAGAGTGGTTTTGATCTGCTTGTGAAGAAAGAGACATGAACGGGGATCAGGGTTTCTTATTCTAGCTACTTCATGAGCAGAGGGAAGATATGCTTATGACATTTTTATATACAACAGGTATTTGGAAATTTAGCACAGGGCTACAGAATAATAATTAAAAACATAGAATAATTTTTCTGCCCAAGTAAACAGTTTGGTACATTTTATATAGGGTGAAATCACAGAGCTGATGGAGTTTCAGCGTGATCTTTCAGGACGCTTTGCAGAAGAGAAGGCCTGTCGAAATCTCTGGCGAGATTTACTGGGTGCGAATCAGTAGGATGCTTTTTTTCACCTGGAGACTCCGCCACAGACATAGCTTGATGAGCAGAAGTGTCTTGTTTGAAACAAAAGGCCCAGGAGTAAGTGAGCCCAGCGGCCCGGGGCACCGCTGCATACACAGAAAACAACCCTGGATGCTCAGTTGTGACAATGGAGGCAAGTGCTAAATCTGAGCATTCTGAGATGTGTGTTAAATCAGGAAAGTAATTGAACGTTATGTAAGGAGTCGATAATCCAGGCTTCTGACTCCCATCCATAGCCCCGCTGTGGTGACACAGAGGCTTGTTGGAGGGACGCACAGTTGTGCTGGCAAGGAATACGGGAGGGAGCATATCTCCAGAGATGTCTGAGCTTCTTGCTTTTTAAGACCATCTTTTCACCCTCCCTCTTCTGCGTCCTTGGGGTTGAGATGAAGGAAGTGAGATATAAAGGAATATTCATTTCACTTTTTAATTAAACATTTGGTTTGGTTCCAAAATCCAAAGACTTCAGTTCACACACGTGGGAAGGATGGCAGGAACACGGCAGGAATGCTTAGAAAGGATTTTCTCACACACGAGGGACAGGGGCTTACGTTGGTATCAGCAGAAGAAAATCTGTGCTGGTGTCTGGTGTTGCTTTGCTAGTTCACCGTGCTGTGCCCTCGACATGCAAATATTTTCAGTGAAGAAAAGTGAGGTTCCACAAGATGGGAGCAGTGTAATGTCAGGAAGGTCTAGACAAAAATGTTAGTTTTTAATATTATCAGTCCTTTTTTTTTATCTCCTTTGTGTTTAGGCTTAAAAAAAAGTTTCCTCTTGCAGACTAAGAAAACAGAGCTTTTACTGTTTATTTAAAATTTCAGATTTATTGTTTTTAATCATGTGTATTTGTGCGGGTGTGTGGGTGTGGGTCTGTGTGCATGAAGGTTCGAGTGGAGGTAAGAAGACAGACAGCCTTAGATGCCCCAGAGCTGGAGCTAGAGCTGGAGCTGGAGCTGAAGCTGGAGCTGGAGCTGGAGCTGGAGGCGGTGCTGAGTCCCCCGCTGTGGGTGCTGGGAGCCAAACCAGAGTCCTCTGGGAGAGCAGCACTGTCTCCAGCACCACTCTTAAATTCATTTTCACCTTTTAGTCTAAAAGGAGTTATTACGAGGATTTATTAAAAGCATTAGACTATGATGTGATCAGCTTCAAAGCAATTCATTCTTGCAAAGTGTTTGTGAAGATCTTGGCATACATTTTAATAAAGAATATCTTTATATTCTAGAATTTACAAACTCTTTGTATATTTTACACACTTTATAAAGTATGGTTTTGAAAGTATTTTTTTCTCATTTGTTGGCTTTTTCTTGCATCCTCTGACAGTGTCTGCACAGAGCAGAAGTCTTTAAATTCAATGAACTCATAGAATAACTTCTTTTCCTTTCCAAGATTGTGTATCTTGTATTGAATCTCAAAAGCTGCCACTCAGCTCCAAGGCTTTGACTGTCACAAACATATGACTCCAATGACAGGTGATACCAGCAGGGGAGATGGGGGCTTGAAGACCCTGAGGGGCTGTGAGAAAACACTCTACATTCCTGCTCAGTGTTCACTAGCAGCCTGCTTTGTGGTGCTCTGTGATGAGCAGAGCTGGGACTTACTGACATTAAAGGACCTTGGTGTCCTGATGCTTTCCTGCCAGTCTGCCTCTCCAGTGTCTTTCCTCCTTTTCGGCCACTCCACCTTGGGATTAGCACCACCTTGTTTTACCGGGATGCATCTTCTGTGGGTGACAAGCACCCGCCTTGCCAGGCTCACCCCTTCCTAGGCGTGCTCCCTACCCGGCCCTTCAGAGGCTGCCCTTGGCTTGGACAGCAGTTGCCTCCCTGAGGCCTTCCCCACACTTGCTGGGTGGAGACTCCTCTGTCCCATCTGCAGGAGACTTCCCATAGCTCCCTTTGCCCAAGAGGGTCCTTTTACTTCTTACAGTGACAACTTCCTGGATGGTGCCAGGACTTCTCTGGTTTTGTTTCCTTTTGTCCCCAAAACTGATTTATTTTTCCTGGTGTAAGATATCTTAGGTCTTATTTCCCTAATATCACATCCAAAAGGAAAACAGCACTGAGCGATTCTTTGCAGAAGGAACAGAGAAATGCTTCGTGTTTGGTGGTGGCTTCCTCTCTGCTTTGGATTTTCAAAGTGCAGGATAAGGGTATAGGGTATGCGGATGTCTCCAAGGCTGCCGGAAAGCATTTGTCAGCCAAACAATGCAGTTTGCACAGCCTAAAAGAATCCACACACAGAGGAATAAAGAGAAGAGGTCGGAGCAGCATCTGTGTTTACATTTGAAAGTATGTTTTAAAGAGTTCTACCGTTCTTCAGTTACTGAAGTAGAAAAGCAACTGTGAAGAGAGGTTGCCAAAGACAAATAAATAAATTAAACCACAGGATGCTCGGAAAGTGACTATTTGTGAGGGTTTCTTAAGGAAAACAAATATTAAACCATTTGCGTAACCAACTCTTAGCTCTCCTCTGATCTTATTCGTAATTGGCCATTTAGCTTAAGCAGTAAGTTGTATTGACTTTAGAACACATGTGTAGGCTTTTAATTTACTTAGAATCCAAAGTTACTCTCATCTTTTTCGAGAAATGTTTAAACACCATCTTAAAGGATAAGACTTTATTCTGGGAATGCAAGGGCTCAGAGCAGAAAGCATGGCTGCCTCTCAGGAGCCTGTGACACTGGCTCTGGACTCAGTATGGTGCTGATACACTCAAAAGCACCCAGCCAGTTACCTCTCCAATTAGACTAAAGCAGGTGCTAGTTTTGCTATCAGAGTCTTAATCCCTTTGGCTCACAGTTAGCTTATTTGACATCCAGTAGTCTGAGAACATTGTTTTTTCTTCCTGGTCAGTGGCTATTGGTATGACCTTCTGAGTTTTAGATTCTTCACCAACAGAAGGAAGGATTAAGGTCTGAAGAGGCCTGACTGTCCTTCTGAATGCTAATCTTCTGTGCTTATCATCAAAGTGTCATGAATGCAGGTGTTAGTAAATCAGGCAGTGGGGATGGAAATGTCTTTAAAACAGGATTAACCCCAATTATAGCCCTCTCCCTCAACTCCCCCACTCTCCCCCTTCCCCCATTCCCTTCCCCTCCTCCACTGAAAGGGGGAGTTCTCCTCCTCTGCCATCTGCCCATAACTTACCAAGTCTCATCAGGACTGCCTGGATCCTCTTCCTTGTGGCCTGTTAAGGCTGCCCGCCAGGGGTGAGTGATCAAAGAGTAGGCAATCAAGTTCATGATAAAGGCATCCCCTGCTCTCCCACATGGAAACTGAGCTGCCAATCGGCTACATCTGAGAGGGGTGGGGGAGTGGGGGGG
>NW_026590699.1:9005697-9019059 GCF_907164565.1 Psammomys obesus
ACACACACACACACACACGTGCGATCCAGTTCAATGAAGACTCTAAGTGCACATGCATCTTCATATCTGTGTGCACAGCTGAAAGGAGAGTTGTTAGTGATGAAGTTGTTAGTGACGATTAGGCAAGGATGCCCTTTCCCCACTGTGTCATTGGTTGACACATTGGCCAAGGTGAGGGGACTCACAGCAGTGACTCTCCAAAGGAAGAGCTGGGCCTGAAGTTGCCGTAAAGCACCAGGCTAGAAATACCCATGCCCTACTGGCCGCCCAGCTCATAACTTCCACGCAGGACTTTGGCAAGACAGGGAGACAAGTCAGAAAAGGCAAGGACAGCCGTGGCCAGGAAGCTGGGGTATAGCCTGGCTTCCTCGAGCTGTGTCCATTGCTACTGCTCCATCGGGGTGGGGACTTTATTAAAGGAACAGGGCAGCTCGGAGTCACAGGGGTTGAGAGCACTTCCATTACCTGAGAAGACAGGTGTGCTTTCTGGAACTTATGCTGAAGACCATCCCCACAGGAGGAACAAAACCAGAAGAGATGAGAAAGGACTCCAAGCAGAAGGAAAGATCCTTACTGTGTGTCACCAAATACCCAGCTCTGTCAGGGTGGTGATGACATTTGCATGCAAATCCTTCCTCCACACTTCACCTCTGAGATAATCCTGGGCTCAGCAGGTTAAGTGTTCTAAAAGCTTTTGAAAGAAATGTTGAATGTAGTGATCTATTGATTGTTTTCTCATTCTTTCTATCATTGCCATCATGCTTTGGACTGTTTGTTTGTTTGTTTTTGGCTAAGGAATTATCTTGGCTTCTGGATTTTGCATTTCGTGAAAAGACAGTTTGGAGATGCACTCTCTAGGCCTGTGGCTTCCTTGTTGTGAGATGGGTCTTTGTTATATTATTATTGTTGTTGTTGTTGTTGTTGTTGTTGTCTTTATTGACCAGAAAGATCTTACTGTCTTTACGAGTAAGGCAAAGCCTGGTTCAGGTGGAACTGCAGCCATTGGCAAGCTTTGTTGTCAGGCTTCTTTCTTCCTCCAATATCTGTATTTTTTTTTAAGAAGCTGTGGAGAAGTGGACTTTTTGCTGGATGGAGTAAGCTGACTTAAAGTCCATTATCTGAATAATTGTGGCTGTGAAGCCATGGGTTAAACACTGGTTGCTCAGCAGGAAAACTGTATCATGTTTAAATGAAATGCTTCCCTTTTCTGACTTATACAGCCATTCTTCCCAATTTTAATGCATTTGAAAATAGTCAAGTTAGGGAAAGCACATGGATAAGAAATAACACAGATTTATGCATGAGTATGCTTTACCCTGGCAGTTTTCAAAGGAGGTGAGAATACAGCTCTAGTCACAGAGCTTTTGAAAAATAAAGATGTCTAAGCTTTCATATCTCAGAACAGTGCCCTGGTCAATGGACATAAAATATTCTGGGTAATAAAATATACATGATGGCTTTTCTCTTACATGAGATCAGAGTTGCAGAGAATTCTATTTTGAGCGTATTTCAAATGTTCTGTGCTATAAATGATTAAGTGCTATAAGAGAAACTCTGAAAGCATTACACTATGCCTCTGATCCTTTAATTCGAAGACCAAAGATTAGCAATCTGTTTTTTGAAGGCTCCGTGGGGGGCTGGCACTACTGCGTGCTCAGGTGTAACCACTGGGGAGCAGAGCCTGCGAGGAGGTGCTGAGTGGCCCGGGCTGCGGGCAGCAGGCAATGCAGGCCACTCCAGAACCCCAGAGTGAAGAAGGAAGCTGCGGAACTGTCCAGCACAGACAAGCCATGACACAATGGCCCTGGAGACTGCTCACAGACGCCAGCACCCCCTTCCTAATTGAACAGGAAGCATAATGTGGCCTCTGTAAAGTGAAAACTATGTATGCGTTTTAGCCAATTTGTCACAGAATAGGAGCACCTGCTCAGCTTCCCGACTTGCAAAGGAGGCAACACTCTCCTCTGCAACTCTGCTGCCAGCTTCTGGAAAGGTTTGACCTTTTGTGACATCTTGGTTATGTCACCCTTATCTCAGATCAGAATTGATCTTTAGCATGGTGTCATAGTGTGTGTGGAGCAAGCAGATTAATTTTTAGATACTGAACAGATCTCCAGGGGATTCCTTTCTCGAATCTAGCAAACTTCTCTCCAGTCAGAAAGAACAGCAAGCAGGAACGGTAAATTGCAATCAGCGGAGGCTGGCAGTAGCCCACTAAATGTGTGAAGATAAGTCTGTCTTTATAAAGTATCAGAGGGGAGTGCTGCCTGGGCATTGGGAGATGGAAGAAGACTCGGATGGAAATTCAGTTGGATGTTACATTTCACTTATGGCCATGGGACTAGACAAATGAACCCGTAACAGCTACAGCAGAGATGTCAGAAATATCACTCGGTTTTAAAGTGTTCATATTTCATTCACTCTAGAAAATGGCTAAGTTGCCATCAAGATGTCTGAACATTTAAGAAGACTCCAATGCCTGCCTCCAGGGTTTCTATTTATCTACCCAGAAAGATGCCAGTCAGCACCCTCTTCATCAGAAGCAGGGCTGAGCGCCCCTGCGGCCCTTCTTCCCAGAGATGACAGATGACTTGTGGCCATTCTGGGCAAAGAGGATGTGCTTTGGTGTGGGATGCTCACCGCTGCATGAGAAGCTGTCTGTGGTCTGTCTCCCCACACACTAGGCTTGGGCTCTTCTTCTCTCACAAGGCCACCAGCTTGAGTGCTTCCCATGGGCTGTTAGGCTCTTTGGGTGAAATCTTAGCATTGTTTGAGGTAAAGGCAAGTTCCTGAATGGAATATTCCAGAACACTTTGGAAGTGGAAAGTTAGATGTTTCTGATTACATGGGAGAGTTTGTGGAGCCCCATTAGGATAGTAGAGCAAGTGGGTCCTCAAGACACTTCTGTACTGTAACAGGTCCCAAAGTTAGTACGACGATGGTCAGGAACGAGGCACTTCCCCAAAAGTCAACAAATAACTGGATGTTGGGGCTTGACCAGTCTTTCCAATAGAGGACATGAAGGATCATTCCACGTCATGGCAACCACTGTGAACTAGCAAGCCCCTCACAACGCAGACCAAACCACACGCAATGAGGAAGTGTAATTTCCACACCATCTCATGTGAGCTTGTGAGGTAGGAAGCAAGGATGGATTCGTCCTTCTGAACCATTTTGTGAGGAATCAGTAAGTTTTATTAATTCATCTTTGGTGAAATACATTTCCTGCAAAGATACTTGTCTTTGAGGTGATTTTTTTTTCCCTATCACTTTGGATGTCAAGTTTACTAAGCAAGTTCTTCTGGAAGAGTCAACACACAAAGCCACAACAATATCGCGCCGCCGTGTTTGACAGTGACCACTGCTAAGATGCCAGAGAGGAGCATCCTTCCCAGCTTCAAAAGGAAACCCTGGAAGGTCTTGGGGTTTTCACTGCCCCCTCACCTGCCTCTTTGGTTTGTACTTGTGAGTAACAGCTACTTTAAGGCCCAGGGGTCATTTGTTGTTCTTGTTGAGAGTGGATTAAACTAAGAAAAGTCATTTCTGTTCAACATAATATAGGACTAAGCAGGAAGAATTTAAAAAAGCCCCCAAAACAGCACTTAGTAGGGCCAATTCCTCAGGAAACTATACTTAGTAGGGCCAAGAATAAGGAAATAAGGTGTTTGTGTCTTAACACTATGTACTAAGGATGAGCCCGCACAGATCACAGATCACTGTATGAGTCACTTCGAACAGCCTCAAAGCCTGTGATAAAAACAAAGCGTATTGCGCTATTTCTTTATTCTGTGTGTGCGTGGGCTTGCTACAGCGAGCTTCTGGAGGTGACAGGACAAACTGAGGAAGTGCCATTTCTCCTTCTGCCCAGGAACTGAACTCTAGGGGCAAGCACCTCTACCAAGCCGCAGCCAGCCCAGACCTGTACATTTTAAGTACCTTTCAATGTAATTAATTTTCAAGAATTGAAAAAAAAAGTCTTTACCCTGCTTCACAATAGACACACTGTAGATTTAAATTAAGAAATTCTGTAGTTAGAAAGAATAAAGGAAAAAAAAAGAAATTCTTATATTTTCATCTGTACATTATAAAGATAAGATATGTTTCTGCAGCTCTGGACTTCTGGGACAATGGTGGGAATAAGTGCTGGAGTTTCATTAGCTCTTGGTTTATTAGCTCTTGTGCCGAACTCCTCCCCCACCACTCGCTCTGTGCTGGTTGTGTAACTTAGTTTGTACCCCATATAAGGCAGGTGTGGATGCTATCACCCTCCTGCAGATGGGGAGACGGGTCTTTGGGGGGATTGGCTAGAACGCTGCATCCAAATGTAGGGTGGAGAAGGCCCCGGCAGCCACAGTCCTGATCACACACTGGCCAGGGAGACAGTGGCTTCTCCTTGGCACCCACATGAGCAAGAAGCGCTTCTGTAAATGTTTTTGCTTTCTTTCTCCTTTTTGTGTCAGATGGATTCAGTCTGCTCACTTAATCTTCTTTTCCTATGGTGCTGGTCCAGCTTGCTTTGTTTTTATTGAATTTACATGTAAAGGGAGGACAGCTAATTGAGAAAAATCAATATAGAATATTCACATTACCTGTATCTCATTAGGAGAGAAATGCATTGCTCAGCTGCACTTAATTAGATTATAATCTATTTGCTGGTAAATGGACATCAAATGTAATTTTATTTTAGTTGCTAAAAGAGACAAATTTGGGGGGGAAATAACAAATAACTTGTTTCTTTAAACTTCAGTAATTACTGCATTGTCTTGGTAATAAACTGCCAAAATCTGCAGACTGCGGTGAGAGAACTACCCTGATCTGCAGAGGGAATGGAGGTGCAGGCGCCCTCATTCTGGCAGGGCCCGTGCACTGAGTGATTTGCAAAGATTGGGAACTGTAAAGCAGATGCTTTGAGCTTGTGAGGAGAAAGTGAATTAAAAATGACTCAGCAAATTTATCTCTCAGGTAAGTAGACCTGTGTCTTAGTTTTCAGAAGTATATTTTTTGTTTAAACTGGACTATACTTACACTCCAGATGTCCACTTTTCTGGATAGAAACACCAAACATTTCTGGGCCAACTGTCTTCCTACTGTAAGACAAGGAACTTTTCTCTCTCCAGTGCAGTTGTTATCCCGGAAAAACACACTTAAGCATTAGCGGGACATAGCATCAATTATTTCCTTTGAAAAATAGACAGGTAATTTGCTTGTGGAAATGTGTGGGAGCTCTGCACACACTAAGCTTGCACTTTTGATAGCTTTAGAATTAAGTAAAAAGATCAGAAGTAACCCTAACATGTCAAATGCATGGAATGAATGTGTACAGGGAGGCTGCTGCGTATGTAAATTCTACAGCCCTGTGGAATCCTGATTGGTTCAGCTGAAACTACTAGAAAGTTTTAGCTTGCAAGTAAGTGAAATCTAACATGCTAAATTAAGTGTTAAAAGTAGGCTAAGATGTGCCTAGCTTGATTGTTAATTGTTAAAGCGGGGGCTATACTCTAAAGGAAGGGGGTTCAGGAGATTATTTAAGCAATTCTCCCTCCAGTGGGCTGTGAGCAGTAATGGCACACACCTTCAGTGAGCGCAGTTCTCGCCAGGGTAAAACCGCTCTTTTGAATCTGCAGATGTCCTGTAGGTATGTGCTTAAAAGAATCCTTACAGTTTAATGGAGTCATGGAGTGCTTGGAATGTGGACACCCACTAACTTGTAGCATTTTAGCCTGTAGGAAATGCAGCGGTGGGGTGCGGGGCTATGTGTGGGACCTGTCAATCTGGGAGTGCCATCTCTTTAACTTGTGGCCTTAGATTTCCACCTGCCCCGGTATTGCTGTCTTTGGGCGCCTAGGCAGTAAATTCCTCCTGACATTGTAGCCTCCTGCTGTCTGCTTCACAGTGTTCATTCTCTAAAGCAAGGCTGACACCAGCCACTTAGCTAAAAGCTAATGAATCACAGGAGGGCAGAACAGCTCACGAGAAAGAAAAGGAAGGACTGCCTTCACACACTATTGCTCTTACCGTCTCCTGGAGAAGTGTGGACAGTACTTAACTAAACAAATAACTAAGCATCCTCTCAACATAGTTCTGTATTCATAAAGACAAGAAGAGGTAGAACAATACAGTAGGTGGGAGGAGCCTCAGGACAAGGGACACCAAAAAGTGGGGCCATCAGGTGAACACCAGCAGTAAAACACTGTGAGCAACACTTGTTCTGTGTAAACACTGACTCTATGTTAACACTTGTCCTTGTTCTGACAAGCTATGGTTATGTAAGATAGTTGTTGGAGCGAGACATTGATCTGCTAACCCTACCACAAAATCTAAAGTTATTCTAAAACGAACAAACCCAAGCACACTGAGAAGTAGATCCAGGGTACAGATGAGCATGCTGAGCCCAGCTCAGCTTCTTTTTATTTTATTTTATTTTATTTTATTTTATTTTATTTTATTTTATTTTATTTTATTTTATTTTATTTATTTTTATTATTAGTTACACTTTATTAACTCTCTATCCCAGCTGTATCCTGCTCCCTTATTCCCTCCCAATCCCACCCTCCCTTCCTCATCTTCTCCTTGCCCCTTTCCAAGTCCACTGGTTGGACCCTGTTTTATCAGGTATCTTCAGGGCTGGCTGCAAAGTCCTCCTCTGTGGCCTAGCAGGGCTGCTCCTCCCTTGGGGGTAGGGAGGTCAAAGAGCCAGTCATTGAGTTCCTGTCAGGAATAGTCCCTGTCCCCCTTACTATGGGAAACCAATTGGTTACTGAGCTACTACGGGCTACATCTGAGTAGAGGTTCTAGGTTATATCCATACATGGTCCTTGGTGGAGTATCAGTCTCAGAAAAGACCCCTGTGCCCAGATATATTTGGTCCTTGTGGAGCTCCTATCCTTTCCACATCATACTAATTACCCTTCTTTCATATGATTCCCTGCTCTCTGCTAAAGGTTTGGTTATGAGTCTTAGTATCTGTTTTGAAACACTGCTAGGTAGAGTCTTTCAGATGCCTTCTGCGGTAGACTCCTATCATATGTCCAATGCACATCCCATTTGTCTTTCTAAGTGAGGATTGATCATCTTACCCTGTGTGCGCTTTCTTGTTTATCTTCTTTAGGTGTATAGATTTCAGTATGTTTATCATATCTAATAGGTCTATATAAGAGAGTATAAACCATGTGTGTCTTTCTCCTTCTGGGATACTTCACTCAGAATGATCTTTTCTAGATCCCACCATTTGCCTGCAAATTTCATGATTTTCTCATTTTTGATTGCTGAATAGTATTCCATTGTATAAAAATACCACAATTTCTGTATCCATTCCTCCATTGATGGACACCTGGGTTGTTTCCAGGTTCTGGCTATTACAAATAAAGCTGCTACAAACATGGTTGAGCAAATGTCCTTGTTGTGTACTTGAGCAAATTTTGGGTATATACCTAGCAGTGGTATAACTGGGTCTTGAGGAAGCACTATTCCTAATTGTCTGAGAAAGCGCCAGATTGACTTCCAAAGTAGTTGTACCAGTTTACATTCCTACCAGCAATGGAGGAGGGTTCCCCTTTCTCCACAACCTCTCCAGCATGTGTTGTCCCTTGAGTTTTTCATCTTGGCAATTTTGATGGGTGTAAGGTGAAATCTCAGGGTCGTTTTGATTTGCATTTCCCTAATGGCTAATGAGGCTGAGCATTTCTTTAAGTGTTTCTCTGCCATTCGATATTCCTCTATCGAGAATTCTCTGTTTAGCTCTTTTTCCCATTTTTTAATTGGATTACTTGATTTGTTGCTTTTCAGATTCTTTAGTTCTTTATATATACTGGATTTTAGCCCTCTGTCAGATAAAGGGTTGGTGAAAATTCTTTCCCAATCTGTAGGCATTTGTTTTGTTTTGATGACGGTGTCCTTTGCTTTACAGAAGCTTTTCAATTTCATGAGGTCCCATTTATTGATTGTTGCTCTTAGAACCTGTGCTGTTGGTGTTCTGTTCAGGAAGTTGTCTCCTGTGCCAATGAGTTGTAGGCTGTTCCCCACTTTTTCTTCTAACCGATTTAGATTATCTGGTTTTATGTTGAGGTCTTTGATCCACTTGGACTTTAGTTTTGTGCAGGGTGATAAATATGGATCTATTTTCATTTTTCTGCATATAGACATCCAGTTGGACCATTTGTTGAAGATGCTGTCTTTTTTCCATTAAATGGTTTTGGCTTCTTTGTCAAAAATCGAGTATTCATAGGTATGTGGGTTTATTTCTGGGTCTTCTATTCAGTTCCATTGATCCTCCTTTCTGTTTCTATGCCAATACCATGCAGTTTTTATTACTATTGTTCTGTAGTACAATTTGAGATCGGGGATGGAGATACCTCCAGATGATCTGTTGTTGTACAGGATCGTTTTGGAGATTCTGGGTTTTTTGTTTCTCCATATGAAGTTGAGAATCTTTTTTCAAGGTCTGTAAAGAATTGAGCTGGTATTTTGATGGGAATTGCATTGAATCTGTAGATTCCTGATCAGCTTCTGCTGATGGCGTTGCCAGTAAAGACGCCCGTGTGTTGACAAACTCTCTCATACATGTACTGTGGATGTGCGGCATGCACCAAGGAGCACGTGATCTTAGGCTTGTCAACACATGAAATACATTCATTTAAAAATTGTTTTTGGCACATATCTTATTTCAGGCCCTTGGTTCACTCCTTTTGCTAAGAATGTTTGGAGCAAAAGCCAGCCAAGTAGGATAGCTGTTGTGACACACTTTATGGCAGTGTTTCTCGGACTTCCAGATGTGGCAACCCTCTGTTTCGTTCAGATCCTCGTGTCGTGATAACTCCCAACCGTAAAACTGTTCTCATTTCTGCATCCTAGGTGAAATGTTGCTACTTTCCTGGATGATGACGTAAATGCGTGACGGGCAGGGTACCCAACATGTGGCCCTGTGGGAGGGTTACTCACTCTCCCAAAGAGGCTGAAACCCACAACCGATAACTGCTGCCCAAGGAACCTCGCCCTCCCTGTGTCAGTAGCTTTCATCTTCAGAAGTGCATGATAATAACTACTATGAATAAATTTTAAAAAGAAACAATGTTAACATTCAAAGCTTTTTTAATGACTTAACATAATGGTGGTATATCGTTTCCCAACTCGAAAAACTGCTTATAATCTAGCAAAAAAAAAAAGTTAAGTGATAAATATGTGTTAAATTATAGCTATGCTTTGGAAATTTTTAGTAAGATTCCAAAGCCAGTGTAACTAAAAATCAGCCTCTAGTTGTTTTTAGATTTCGAGTTCTTCAGGTGGACCCCAAAGAACTCCTTGTGTGGCCATCTAATCTATTTTCATCCTGGACAGTGGTTGACAGAAAGTGTTTCCTGTGAGAAAAGAGGCTGTGTGCTTAGCTGCCCTGTGTTGCTTTCTTGGTCACTTACTCATCACAATCACACACACACTTTGATATGAACATAGTTCTGGGTACTGGGTACTCACTTACAAAAAAGTTGTGGTTCCTTCTTTCATGGATCCTGTATTGCAATGGGAGAGGCAGGTCATTAGTAAGTATAGGAATGACTCATGCAATCTGAAAGCCTGACAAGGAGTATGGAGTAGGCTTTAGCCTAAGAATGAAACGCAGAGAAGGGCAGGGCATCTTATTGGCAGCTCTTTAAGAAGCTTGCTTTTTGGAAGTGACATTTGCCTGATGATCTAAATGAAAAATTATTTTAGGTTGTGGAAAAAGGAAGGGCCATGGCCTTAGAAGAGATGGCTTGAGAGCTAATAGGAAAGCCAGCATGGCTTCAGGCAGGTGGAAGGTGGCTCAGGCAGGTGGAGGTGGCAGGGATTATATTGGGTGGAGATGAAGCTGAAGAACATGGAGTGGTCTAGAGAGCAGGATTCTGTCCCTTCTGCTTAGGAAACTGCTAGAAAAGGAGCCCATTGAAGGATATTAACATGGATTCCCATGCACTGGGGTTCAGGGCTGGACAATTCCCTTAGGGACTGAGAGAAACGAAGACTCTGCAATGCCTAGTGTGAGCACATGGGGCTGCAATGAGAAGCCAATTTTAGAAACCCAGAGAGATGGCAGGGCTTTGAGATATTCCGGGAGCAGGAGAGAGAGGAGGGGAGAGAGACAGAGGCAGAGCGGGGAGACCAGGGCTAGAGAGACAGGGAAGGAAAGAGAAGTTTGGTAGATAAGGAAGATAAGAAGCATCTGGGAGGAGCTGAAGGAGGGGAAAACTAATCATAACATAGTGTATAAAAATTAATGTAAACAGGAGTCCAACAGCGGCAAAGAGAAGATATGCATAACTGCTAAGTAGCTTGCCTGTGGAGTGAGCCTTCTTCTACCATGGCGAAGCAGTAGAGAGCAGACGTGAACCTAGAAATGTATATGTGTTTACCTAGAGGGTCAGGACAGCTTGTCCTAGCTCATGCTAGTGTGCCCTGTCTGCTGTCCCCATGCTAGTGTGTCCTTCTGTAGTCATTATGCTAGTGTGCCCTGTCTGCTGTCCCCACATTTGCTTCTCATCAGCTAAGCTCTGCATCAGCTTCCTCCTCCTCCTGTCTTCCTGACTTCTCCCAGGATGGTTTATCTACCAAACTTTGTTTCATACTTCTGTAATGTTTGAGCCTCTTAGAAACATACACAATACAGAAGAGCCACTGTATGCCAGGTAAGCAAAGAAAAGGACCCCAGGGAAACTGGGCATCTTTAGGCTAGCTTAACTTCAATTAAAAACTAGAAAAATCAAAAGTGCTGTTGCTTTCTAAGATTTTTCTTTTGATAGGTGTACTCAGTTAATGTATCAAACAGGTCTCAAGTGGTGACAGCCCAAAAGCACGAAGAATAGTCAATAGCGCGGTTTTCCCAGTAGCATACACAAGGCTCATATCTGCCACTACGACAACAAATAGTAATCCTGGCATACATAAACTTAGTTTTCCTAAGCACCAAAAGACAGTCCTCCTAAACTCAGAGAACCGCACATCTCAAGGGAGTTTGCGTCTCCCTCTGGCCACTGCTGGTGCCTCCATGTCATGCTGATTTGACAGAGATCCTTCAGTCTTGTCTGAGTGGGAACTTCATGTGATCCGCCCAGTCTATCATTTGTCTCTAAATAGCAGCTATTCTGCAGCAGGTTGTCTTAGGGCATGTCATTTGTCTGAAGCTTGATTAACTCTGAGCAGGTGTTGAATAAAGAAGCCATCAGGCTGGGATGCAATTAATCAGACAGGTTCTTGGATGAAGAGTGAAGAAGAGGGGAGGGGGATTCTGCTTCGGAGAGGTCTTCGGGTCCTGGATGGAGGTGGCTGCCAGTGGAAGAGACTGTACTGGTCTTGGCATCCTTCCTGTGAGAGGCTCACAGGTCCTGTGACAGACTTAGTGATGCAGGGATGGATTCCCCTCTAGAATGTACGTTCCGTTTGTTCTCTTCAGCCTGCTTTCTAGACTGAGGCCTCCTAGGGTTTTCTGCGAAAGCTGTGGAGAATGCGGGACATCAAAGCAATGGCTCCTTTGCCTTTGTGGAAACAGACATTCTAGATGCTCTGAGAAAGCAGTGGAGGGTCACTTTAGCAATAACAAAACCAGGCCCAGTTTGGGCCTAGGACACTGAAAGTCGCTGTTGTTGGCTGTTCCCTTGGTGACAGAAGAAGCTATAATTAATTAGCAGCCTACTACCACAGTTATTTCTGGGTTATTGCTCTGGAGAGCATGAAGTGCTTTTTCCTTGTTGAATAAGAGTAGGGTCTTCTACCCACACTAACCTACCTGAAGCATGTGAGGGAGCCTAAAAACAAAGGACCCCTTTCTCTGTGTGGGCCAGCCAAGATGGCACACTGTTGACGATAATTTATTAACCCACAGTAGTAATTATCTCTCAGTCAAATGGCTACTAAGGAAAAAACTAATTAATGAGGTCTTAAATTTTATACATCATTAAAAAATGAAACAAGCTGCTTGATGTGTTTTGGGTTTATCAGTATAGCTTTTTTTCCCCCTCTATCAGTGACCTCCATCTAAAAAGTAGTAACTGCCTTGTTTGTTAACAATAAAATTTTGGGGGGAGGCAATCTACTGCAATCATTGATGCTTCCTGCAAGGTTAGTTAGCTAGTTAGTTAGTTATTCATGCCTCTTGCAAGGTTCATTAGCTGGTTAGTTAGTTAGTTAGTTAGTTAGTTAGTTAGTTAGTTAGTTAGTTAGTTAGTTAGTTAGTTAGAAACTCCTTGCCTAACTTTAGTTTTCGATATAAACCTCAAATTTCAGGTTTTGGAAATCTGCAGCTTAACTATATATCATACTGAATTAAAGTTTGTATGAATTTCTTACAGTCTTTATAGCTAATACTATTAAAAGCCATCTCCAGAAATTTTACTTCAGAATACCCCAAAGCTCACCGTGAGCTTTGTGTTTAGGTCCAAATACGACCATTGAACTGGCCATATGACAAACGTTTCCTGTTGGCATACAAGCCATTACGTGGACGCAGGACAGGGTTGTGGCAATGACCATTGCTCACAGCCACAGCTCCTCTGGAACTCACACACTCAGAGCCAGGATTCTTCCACATTTGTGGGTTTGCTCAGGGACAGTTGCTCCAGGGACGTTCAGTTCACATTTAAATACCTCTTGGTTTATTCCTGGGAGAAGAACAACAGCAAAAAGAAACAAAACTTTATTATTATTATTTAATCATCTGCCTGATTATTTCTACTGAAAATAAAACAAAAGATGCTTTGCTGAGCACTTAGAGGCTGTTCACACAGCCCACAACTTTCTACCTGGTACATGTCAGGTTCTGTCTCATTAAGATAGGAAGGGGCAGAATGAAGAAAACAGTAGAGGGGGAGGTAGAGCTGAAGGAGAGATCCTGCCTGACAAAGCCACAATGGGAACAACGAGGAAAAGGGAAAACACACTGTGAAAGAAGTTTTGAAGGCATCTGCTCTATGTAACACCCACCTCTCATCGGTATTTAGAGTCAGAAGTAATGCTCATCCAAAGCTTTATACCAGTAGCGTCTGGTCTGAGCTGCTTGGTATTTTCAACACACAGAGCCCCTCAGGTGACACTTAGCCCACAAATTCTAGCAGTCCCCAGTGAAGGCAGTGAGGACTGGGGTGGGTGGTCCTCCGCTGAGGTCACAATGGGCTGCCAGAATCTGAAGAATGATTGGTGATACGGGCCTGGACTACGGAATGGAAAGAGCTCTGCGGCTTTCCCTGCACTGGCTCTGATTTGCTGGAAGGGAAATTCAGGAAGATTGAGGCTAAAGCTACGGAATTGTTCCTGATCGAGCCTGGGTGGCACACACAGGTTCCTCACACACAGGAGCCTAAGTGGTCCTCAGGTCTGCCGGGGCCAGATGTTCCAGCAGCC